>NW_013666223.1:88565-102350 GCF_000517525.1 Limulus polyphemus
GGGGCCCATTAAACGCTGAACCTGGGTTGTCTTTTTTTTATTATTATTTGTATGATTAAGAACACGTGACGAACGAATGAACAAAATTATTAATGTTAACTACTTGGACATTTGTACAATCCTTTTGTATGTTAGCTATCTTTTTATTCCTTACCTTTGTTGGTTTAGACAGATGCCATGAGATGGCGGTTGTTCATTGGAGGCTCTTAAGCACAAATTTAAACAATGGGTTTTCTGTGCTCTGCCCACCACGAGTATCGAAACCAGACTTTTAGCGTTGTGAGATGATGGTTTCTTGGGAGAATGGTGAAATACAAGAACGACTTATAGTCAGGAAGCTTAGCAAACTAATCGGAAAATTTTGGATATCTTTCTTAGGCTCTAGTATTTCACTTTTTGCTATGATCCATCAAATCAAAGGCTTTTGAAACCGTTATTTGTCATATTTTTGTATTTTTCTATACTTAGCTCATAATGTGACAATGATGTTTTCGCTTTTTATATATATATAACATAAAACAGTGGATCTCATAATAAAAGTGATACAACCATTTAACAATGGTTCTTAAGGTAATGCATTTTACAGTGTCTATACAGTATAAACCTAGGTGGTTAGAGAAATATTTCCAAAAGATATAACATACTATGAATGTAGTGCATATCCTTAAGAAACTGTGAAATCGAACGTAATATGATTATGCTGATTCGTTTTATACATATTATTAGAAGTTTCATATACTATATAACTTCGTACGTGAAAATCGGTTTCATTTTCGATTTGTTACAGCTGGAAAGTTCGATATATTTTCAATGAGCTTTTCTGCAGGTACACCTGGCACTACAGCCTTTATTGATTCGACATCCACACTTCATCTGCCCAGGCGATGCGGCCATGAATAGGGATATCCAGACGAGTAGCCAAAAATGATTATCCTAAATCTAACTCTAGCCTTCTGGAATGGGTGTGTGCTGTTAGGTCAACATCTTACTTGTCCAGATTCCAACCTGGTAATCTACACGCTTTGAGTGCTGAAACAGAGCATCCTGGGTAAGAGTAACGCTTTCCGTGATCATATTCTTTGGCAAAATAGCTCCTTCTTTGCCTCGTTAACAAGTCTTCTCATATAGGATGACTGAGAAGCCTTCTATAAGTTGGAAGTGTTGAAGTGTGACATCTGGTCGAGTGTAAGGATTTAATGCATGTATACGAAGGCCTGAGTCACTTCAGGGTAAGAATTTTAGGCCTCCCATACCTACTTCTTTCTCTTTCCAAAGTAAGAGGACGCGGTATTGGAAAAGAGATAGGGCAATGTATTGCTCTTTGCCCATGGCATGGCAGATAGCACTGACAAGAAAAATAGGTATAGCGCT
The DNA here is from genome assembly GCF_000517525.1 of Limulus polyphemus. Taxonomy (NCBI): domain Eukaryota; kingdom Metazoa; phylum Arthropoda; class Merostomata; order Xiphosura; family Limulidae; genus Limulus; species Limulus polyphemus. Next base: position 89,937 of record NW_013666223.1, read on the forward strand.
TACCTGTACCAAAGGCGACCCCAATGTCAAACAGGTTTCAAGGTGAGTAGGTCGTAAAACTTGCTAATAAGGATCACAAAGTCATCATTATCCACAGTGCATGCCCATCAAGAGATCCTAGATCCATTTTTTAAGGCACCCTCCAAGAGAATAAGTAGTCTCGCGTGTGCCTTTATCGTGTTAACTGGTTCCCTATGTAGCCTTTTCTGAGTTGCTATTGCTAATAATGTCTAGAAATATAATAAATTTTGTGACTCAGTTATGTCTGTCTTACCTGGATGAAAAGTCGTATTGGAAGAAGAAGGGAATGAGAAAGAGGAAGTGAAAATGTTTCACGTGTTTCCAACTGCTACTACACAAATCATTTCTTATTATATATACGCATAAGAGTTTATTCAACAGCTAGGGTCGCAGGTTCGAATCCGCATACCACCAAACATGCTCGCCCTTTCAGGCGTGGGGGCGTTATAATGTGACGGTCAATCCCACTATTCGTTGGTAAAAGAGTAGCCCAAGAGTTGGCGGTGGGTGGTGATGACTAGCTGCCTTCCCTCTAGTCTTACACTGCTAAATTAGGGACGGCTAGCGCAGATAGCCCTAGTGTAGCTTTGCGCGAAATTCCAAAAAACAAAAACAAACAAACATTTAACAGCTTCAAAGGTCACTAGTTTCAAATACACGCTAAATACACCATTTCATATTAGATGTATACATCAGAGTTCAGTAAACAGTTTTTAGGATCATTAGTTCCAAACAGCCACTACATACACCTTTCCATATTAGATGTATACATCAGAGTTCATTAAAGATCATTTGGGGTCACTAATTCCAAACAGCCACTTCATACATCATTCCATGTTAGATGTACACTTCAGAGTTCATTATACACCTCTTAAAAGAGCCATTGGTTTCAAACAGACTCTAATGGAACGATTTCATACTTGATTTACGAACCAACGTTGCTTAAACTTTACACAAAATAGCTACTATTTCTGTCACAGATATAAGCTGCCTTCCATCTAATCTATCAGTTTATATATATGAACTGTTAGCACAGATAGCCCTTGAATAGCTTGTTACAAATATTCGAAATAAACCAAACCAAACTCACAGACTAAACAAAAATCGCACTTACTAATTAGCTAACATACAAGGTTTGTAAAAGATGTGCCCATTCTTTCCAAGATGTAACTGTATCATCAGCTGAATGATTAATTTGTTAATCCAATGACCTTTTAGACAGGCGATCTGTATTATTCAAACACATGTAAGTTTTATTCCGCGTTTGTTATCAAGCAACATGGGAAAGAAGTGGAACTTAATTGATTTTTAAAGAGGACAGATTGTAACAGCCCGATTAATAAGTGCTTTACTGATTTAAGTTGTACAACTTTTTGGCTTTACAAGAGGAACAATGTCAAAGATTTTACAGCAAGGAGCTTATTCCATAAGTTTCATCAGGTAAATGTAACAGTGGTTGGAATATCATCATAAATGATCGAGACAGCAATGTTTTATGTCAAATTGTGTCCTTAAGAAATGGAACCTAATTCCTCAACATATTTTTCAGGAGCTGCAGACGCCCTACTATAAAAAGATAAAGCAGTTCTAACAACCAGAGGTGGAACCGCACATTATTAAGACGCCCCCAACTCATGTGCATACGCAGAGAAGCCACTGAATTTGAGGTTGAACTAAAGGTGATACTAATACATGATCGCATTTAGTGATAAATTTTATTTAAAATGTGTGCATATATTTCGCGTTTTCAACCTGAACGACATATTATGCTATAAAGTTAAAAACCCAGGGTTCAGGCATATCCTACGTGCTCAACTGCTGACGAGAGGGCAACAAATCAGCAGCACCTATCGCTACTCTTAACAGAATAATGTGCCCACAGTTGAAATTGCAGAGCATGTTCAGCAAATTATCACGGGCTAGAACCTTGGACTTCCGAATCGTAGCCCAGCATGATAACCATTATGGTAGGCTCGATCCATGTGCACAAGAATGGCCTTAGCAGTAATCACCAACATCTGTAATCAGAATTATGGTGTTCGCCAAGGAGAATATAAGCCTATATCATTTGGATAAAAGACAATATCTCCAAATACTAACATTCTTAGCAAGACCATGAACTCTGTCCAAAAACATTCTTCAAAGATCATGTGCACTGTTTAGAAATATCAAAAGTGATTTTAACCATATCAATATTTAAATCACTTCACAGGTACCAATAAAGTCACAAGCATTATGTAGAAATGCCACAAAGTTGTGTACTGTTCAGGAATATCACAGGTTCCCGTAAAATAAGTTATCTAAATTCATTGACTACAGTAATGTGCAAATGATGGTAAGAGGACAGGAGCTCATTGACAAAAATGGGCACATTTCAAGCATCGCAAAGCAAGACTTGTTTTTTTTGGGGGGGGGGGTAGAGGAGACAATGGTTTTCCTCTGGTACATATAGGGTAATCAGACGTATTTGTTAGTAATTGTGGACATGTTTTATGACTGAGAAATAGGGCATTGGGGGGGATAAGAGCAGAAAGGCAGGGACTTGAGCCCACCCGGCCACTTTCCAGTGCACGTCACTAATTGGTTTTGTTCTTACATCCACATATTTATTTTTAGAAACATTAAACTACATCACTGTTTAGAAACAACTTAAGATTATCGAAGATGGAATAAAATTTCTGTAAAATATCTAAAGTATTTCAATTACTGCGTAAGCTCTTTAAAAACACCAACAATATCTTTAGGATCAGGTACACACTCCATAAAATCCAAACATTTCTCTAAGATCAGATACACAGACTAGAATATAAAAATAACTTTCTACAAGATCACTAACATAGAGTAGAAAATCCTAAACATTTTCTAAAACCAGACCTCAACATCCAAAACTTTTTCTAGGATTAAGTAACACAGACCAGAAAATCCTAAACTTTCTCAAGAATCAGGTACACATACCAGAAAATCCAAAGTATTTTCCAGAATCAAGCATATAGACCAGAAAGTAAAAACCTTCTTGAATGATCACATACACAGTCCAGAAAACCCACAATTTTCTATTATCACTTATACATGACCGAAAAATTGTAACGTTTTCCTTTTGTCTAAAAACACTTCGAAGTCATAGGCACACTCTAAAAAAATCCAAACTTTCTCTATCTTTATAGGCTATGCTTCTAATTTAGATGTTTCCAGAAATGTGTTTACTGTTTTAGCCAGAAATATGTTTAGTGTAAAGTGATGGGCGTAATTTTTGTATGGAACTTTTCTAAAGTTTAGAAACAAAATTAAGAAGTAAGTGATATTTCTGTTAGACGACGTATATTTATGAGGAAATTAGGCCTATAAGTGAACATTGGTTATTTAACCGAGAAACTTTATTTCAAGAAATCAAAGTTTTTATCACCATTAAGTGAAATGGGACTTCCCATTCTTATTTTTACCGTATAATCCAACAAAATCCCACCAACAATAAAACCCATTACAACACTATTACACCAAAATACCCAAAACTTGAGTTAAGACGCCGTGTAATATCTGAAGAATTGAAACATTTCTTTAAGATAATATATATTGTATAGAAAATCCGTCACTCTCTCTAAAATCACGTTCATGGTTTAGAAATTCCAAAACTTTCTTTTCTTATCATGTACATGGTCAAAAACAGCAAAACTTTATTTAGGACCCCGTACACTGTTTAGAATATCCTAAATTTCTTTTAGGGTGGTATGTACTCTAAAGAAAATCCACATTATTCTCTAAGATCATGTGCAATGAACAAAAAACCCAACACTTTCTTTTCTTATCATCCCAATATATTGTCCTTCTGAGGATCGACGACTGTGGTTCTCCATTTTTTGCTATTAGTCGCTGCCTGCACCAACTTTCCTAATTCATTTTTCTCGTAGCCAACCTATCTTAAAATGTTATCAAGCCGAGTGACTTTCTGCCTGGCTCGCACTCTTCTTCCTCCTTTGATCTTATCCATCTGTATCTCTACCGACCTACACTCAGATTTAATTATATGCCCAAAGTAGCGCATCTTCCGATTGCTACATATGTTCAGCAGTTACCTTTTTATCTTTGCATGTTCCAATACTTCCTTATTAGTTTTCTCCTATACAGTTGATCGTCATCATTCGCCTTTAACACCACATTTCAAACGCTTCCAACTGTCAGTTTGTTACAGCAGACAGGATTCAAGTTTCCACTCCGTACAGCAGGACTGGCCATATGTAACATTTTAGTAGTCTCTTCATTAATTCTAGTTTGACATCTCTCCTGAGCAATTCTTTGAGATTAATGAAGGTTGTTTTTTTACCATTCCTATTATTCGCTTGATCGCCTTTCCACACTTGTTATCACTACCTATATAAGTAAAATCCTCTGCGTGTTCCACATTTTTACCTTCTACTTTGATGTATGTTCTGGGCGCTTTCTCAAATCCATTGTCCATTGTCATAGTTTTGTGGAAATTTAATCTGAGTTCGTAGTATTGCCTTTTATCAACAAACCTGTCAAGTAACCATTGTGTCTCTTCCTCAGATTTGCCCGTAAATGGTGCATCATCAGCATACCTATTCTCTTTCTCTTAACCTTAAACTATTCTATATCAGTAATTACCTCTCTTATAAACCACTGTGCATACAAACTATATATATATATACCCGTACGCCTCTCTTAGCTGCTAATCAGGTGTTTTGTTCTCCGTTAATTCAAAGCTGCTTCAGGAATCCATGGTGGATTCCTGAGAATTTTTATTTCTGTTCAATCTACTTAATATGCTGAAGGGTCTACAGTTTAACAGTACTTTTGAAGTGTGACTGATCAAGCTGATAGTACTGTATTGGGCACACTCCATAGCCTTACGTTTCTTGGAGACAATAATAAAAATACATATTTTAAAATCTGTTGACATTGCCCCTCCTCTGTAACTTGAGTTTCAAATTGCAGTTAGATATTTAATCCCTAAAATGTCCATTTTTTAACATTCTGCTGGAATCTTCTCTGTTTCACAAGCTTTCCCGTTTCTAGCATCCAATGGTTTCTGTACTCTATTTTCCAGAATTCCTGGACCGTTGTTAACTGGTTCTACCACTTCTATGACTGGTTCCTCTTCCCAGACATCGTTATATCATTTTCACACACATACTTCGCTTACCTCTTTCTAACATATTAAACTTAAAAAAAATTATATTTGATTGTCCTTACTTTTCATGACTGTATTGGAAGAGTGGATAGGATTCATTTTCAAATCTTTTAGTCTGTTGTGTGTTGCCTCAAATTTCTTAATTTCTGCGCATTTCTTGTTCAGATACTCATACAAACAACTGATTTCTTTATCTAATTTCCTATATTTCTGTCCCTCTCTTTAGATTTACCCTTTGTTTTATACATGTTTTCTAAAACCTCGTCATTCACCCAGCTTTTATTTTACCTTATTTTTTCTCTTCCTATAGGCTCCCCAGTGGCACAGCAGTATGTCTGCGGACTTACAACGCTGGAAACCTGGTTTCGATACCCATGGTGGGCAGAGCACAGATAGTCCATTGCGTAGCTTTGTGATTAATTACAAACAAACAAATAATCTTACTATAGACTTCTCTTCTGCTTCCTGTAACATTTTTTTGAACCAAAGCCTGGTTCTCAGTATCTTTGTTCTTCCTTTATTGACATTTCAAATCAGTTTTAAGTCTCTATAATAAAGTCCCTGTTAATTTTTTTACATCTTTTAAGGCTCATTTTACCCTGTGAGAGGTCTCTTTATTCAGCTTCTTCAGTTTTAGTCTTATTGTGGATTGTGATCAAAGACACAGTCTACTCCTGAATAACATCTAACTATTTTAATATAGTTCCGAGATGTTCTTTAACTAAAACATAGTTTATTTCATTCCTCACAATTATTTCACCATCTTGTATGACGACATCGAAGTAAAGAAATGCTTAATGAACTAATATATATATATATATCCTCTCTCGTTCCTTTCTCCAAGGACATGTAATCCAATTAGAATAACTAGGAGTTAGTTATCGGAATACTTTTAGATGACTAGTGCAATACCTAAAAACTCCCTAACGGAACTCCCCATCTAAAATCCCCCTTTTATCACGCAAATTGTCTAAAAAACAGCAAAAGTCTAAAGTCTCCTATGCAGTCTAAAAAATTGCACTATCACTAGTATCACGTGTACTTTGCAAAAATCCAAATCTTTGTTTATTATCTTACACTCTGTCTATGAACACTAGAACTTTCTCTAGGGGCACAAATATTGCATGGGAAGTAATATAAGTCTTTTCATAATTACACGGAACTTTATAGACAATAAAAGTCTTCATAAAATCACAACTGATCTTTACTAATTGCAAAATTCTCTCTATAACACCATAGCGAAACAACATTCAAGTCTATATACATAAAATGCTACTATTGTACGTGTATATATGCAATCAAATTTCATGAAGATATTCACTGATATATAAAAATTCAAGTTAGTAGTTTTTAATGTTTGAGTGTTTAAATCACCTTTTTATAATTTGACACCTTACGATTAAAACACGAACTGACCTATTATTTACTTTTAAAAATCATATTAACTTTGATAAATCGCAACTAAACAATTCCAAATATTCATAATATTTACGGTGCCAACTATGAAAACATTGTAGACATTCAATTCAAACAAAACTTACTGTCATTAACAATCTAATATTTATTGACAACTTTTTAAATCATATATAATATGTATTTTTGTCGACTTTATTTTAATAATTAATAATTATTTCATACATCTTTGAACGTAACAAACTCGTTACTTCATCTCTCAATATATTAAATTATCAGCTATAAAAGCATTGGTATTTCCTTATACTTAACAGACTTGTAGCACAGAAACCAGGTTTCGATAGCCGTAGTGGGTAGAGTACAGATAGCCCATTGTGTAGCTTTGTGCTTAATTCCAAACAAAAACATAAAAAGTTATATTACTTTAACAAATCAAATACCGTAATATTCCTATCAACGGAACCCGTTTAGTATATTCGAAAAAGACAATAATCTTAGTACTAGTTATATCATTTGCAAAATATGTCATAACGACAATAATATCTGTTCTGTTTAAAACACTGTACAGTGGTGTAACTAGCAGTACAACTTGCAACTAATACATACGTCACTCCCAAAGTTTTACGAATGCAGCTAAATTTATATTTCTTAAAATGCTTCATAGCGTCTGGTAACACCTACGTCACTCAAAAAAAAAACAACCTTTAAACATATGTATAATAAATACTTCTCGGACAATGTCACTCGGAAAAGGCTTAAAAGTATAATTAACATAATAACAATATGTCAATGTTTTGAAATAAATAAAAAGTTTCTTAGATACGCGTTTTGGGTTTCTTAGAAACAGTTCGAATCAAAATCATTTTGCGTTTATAATATTTATGTGACATTTTTTATAATGTTAAAAATTGTTAATTTATTACATTTTTTTACGCAAATAAACTCCAAATAAAACTGGCCAAAACGCGTACTTAAATAATATTGTTTATAATGTTAACAATCGTTAATTTCTTAAATTTAGTTTTCGTAAATAAACTCAAAATAAAACTGGCCAAAACGCATATTTTCATTATCTGTTACTAAAACATTACACCCATAGAACATATTTATTTTTAATTTCCTTCCTAGAAATTATCTTAGAAACACACGCTGTAGCTAATTATCATCTGCTCAACTGGCCAAAACGCATATTTTCATTATCTGTTACTAAAACATTACACCCATAGAACATATTTATTTTTAATTTTCTTCCTAGAAATTATCTTAGAAACACACGCTGTAGCTAATTATCATCTGCTCAACACCATTTTATTTTGTAATCATCTCTCACTTCTGTAACTAAGGTCTTTAATGATCGTTTTACTTACGTTATTTTCTAAAACACTCATGGGTTCGAATTAGATGGCTTCCTAACTCTAAATCATTGTGTACTCAGATGGGAAATTTTACCATCGAATGCACATAAAACTGTCACATAATGAAATTTCTTATAATTTTCACTCAGTTTTTCAAAGAGTCAACAATTTTTAACATATAAAAAAATGGTTTTACTGAATCGTAAGTTCGACGATTAAATGACTATGTAGCGCCATCTAGAATTATCTCATTTTAATAAGCAATACTTATCTTTACAAAACGGATATAAATAGTTGTGGCCATTAAATTAAAGCTTTTATCGTTATTTCAGTGCAACCATAAAAATTGTAATTATTTGATTTTCAGAAAAAAAATTATAATGTGGTGATAATTATATCGTGCAATAAGTTATTGAAATGTAATAATAATTATATTTCTTGCTTTGTTTGTTTGTAATTAAGCACAAAGTTACACAATGGGCTATCTGTGCTCTGCCCACCACGGGTATCGAAACTCGGATTCTAGCGTTGTAAGTCCGCAGACATACCGCTATGCCACTGGGGGCTATTTTTCTTGGAAACGCTTGAGTATATCCTTTTAACAGCGATGTCAATCAGAAATCTTTAAAACCCGTTTTAAGAGTTCAATTATCGGTCACGTTTCTTAGAAATGCCTACTTTGTTTGTCACGTTTCTTAGAAATGCCTACTTTGTTTGTCTACAATTACTTCCCTCTACAATATTTTACAATTACAGTAAAAACTATAGTAATCATAATTACATTTACAATAATAACTATGTTATTCTGATATTTATTTGTTTCTAAATTCAGAAATATTCATACATGCTTTACTTAAATGTTGAAAATAAATCTGAACAAAACCACATAAACTACATATTTCATCCGTCTGTCACTAGGTGACACAACTTGCATAAAACCTACTTTACTTGTTCTGGATTTGATTTACTTAACACAATTTTATACCTGTGATTACATATTTATTTAAGAGATGCTTCATCGTAAACGTAGGTTATAAAAGAATTACATCTCAACGATCCACTCACTATTATATACCTATCATTACTATTCTGACCAGACTAATAATTCTAAGAAACACAGCCAACAGCAACAAAAGGTGACTTAAAATGTTTTTAACTGATTTCCCCCGATGTCCCAACAGTAAGTCTGAGGGATTAGGATGCTAAAATTCTTATTTCTTTATCCGCTTTGGGAAGAGTACGGCTAATCCATTGTGTAGCTTTGCATTTAACTTCGAACAAATAGATTTTTAACAAAGGGTTCTAAAAATTAGGGTCACGTGATATATGTCTGATGGCAGGAAAACTGCCATATTTCAACCTACCATAACTATTAAAGAATATATCTTTATTTAGGTATATTCTGGTTAATTTTTAAAACTTTTCATGCAGGGGTTCTGCATGTAACATGACATCTTTGTTAGCCGGTTGCGAGATGGTCATGTATTTGAATTCATCGCCTACCTTAGACAAAAAGTTACATACTATAACAATTGTTCTACAAAGTTAATGCTTGCTTAGTCCTGTTTCGGTGTCATTCCCTCTTGGAGTGAGGTCATAATCATTTAGTGTGGTGGTAGAGCAACTTGTATAATTTAGTATGAGTTTGGGAGTTTACTCCCTTGAATACATATAACGGGAATGATCGTTGATGTAGGTAATCTAAGGATTACGGATATCTCACTAGGACCTCTATCTGAGTTTAATGTGCAGTATCTTTATTCTTGTCTTCATCTTGTATAGACTTTTTGATTTGATTTTTGTCTCTGCAGCCAGTTAGGGTTTGGTTACGAATATAGGGCAGATAGGTAGAGATTTACACTGTGTGTGAATAATTAATAAAGACTTTGTTTGTTCATTTGCGTTTGTTTTAATTTCCTTTTACGTCTATGAACATTTTATTCTCCCCAAGACATTTCCTAAACTCGTTACTCTCGAAGTATCTACATACCAAGTGAGGAGATAACCTTGTTGCTTTATGCTTTGTTATTTCAATTTAATTTGTCATAGTCAACAAAATAAGAGTTAAGAAAATGTGATACCTTATATAGTTATCTTCAAAATAAGAACCATTAAAATACAATGGCAGATTATTGTAATTTATATAACATTTCTTGAATTATTTCAGACGTTTGGTTACAGAGATAAAAAATACAAACACTCGATTTCCGAAATAATGTTATTTTGAGACGAATTTCTTCATTGATAATACTATCTTTCTAGACAAACTACTTTCTCTGTTTAAAAACATTATTTTTCAAATATCAACATATTTTGTAATTGATTATCATTCGGCCAGCTTAATTTTAGTTTATTCGAGCCCTGTATTCAACTTTATACTCTATAACTACGTATCGCAGTGAGGGTAAAACTTACCATAGGTTGCACATAAAACCGTTACATAGTGTACTTTCCTATAATTCTCACTCGGTTTTTTTCACAGAGGGTCAATGGTGTTTTTATAAAAACTTAAAAAAAAAAGTGATTATCTTTATATAATGCGCTAACTCGTAAAAATCTGTGTATTAGTGAATGAAGTGTAAAACTAAACAAGCCAGATAGTTTTTAGTCCGGAGATAAACATAAATCAATTCGTAAAAAAAAAAAAACTCAGAAATCGCTGTATACAGAAAAACCGTCCCATTTACATCACATATATTATTTATTACATGCAGATGCTACTTCGGTAAACAACACAAACCTGTTCGTGATATACAGTAGTCATGAACACTATATATATATATGGTAAAGAACCTGGAAATTACCACAAACTTAGCCCAATAGGAAATGATAACTCTTACAGCTCATTGCCGAAATGCTATACAGGACAGAATATGTCACATACTGGACAGTTACAGAGATTACGATGGCTTATATTTAGAATCTCTCTGTATGTAAACCTCAATCGATGGTCAATAATTAATGTGGAGAAAATCTTACTGTCTTAACCAAATCTATCGTAAAAGTATGTATTCCTAAACTCAATAATGTTTTATAAATTTAAACCTTTCTAGTCTTACATACTTGTTTTGATAATTAAATTAAATCTTGTTGCTGTTTTTTATTGTGGGGGGATTTTAGTTTTGTATTCATGCACAAATTTCATACTCATCAGTTATTGTATTTTAGTTTCGTTTTGTATTCAAGCACTAGTTTCATACTCATGGGGTATTTTATTTTATTTTAGTTTTGTGTTCATGTACTAGTTTCATACTCATCGGTTTTTTTTTATTTTAGTTTTGTGTTCATGTACTAGTTTCATACTCATCGGTTGTTTTATCTTATTTTAGTTTTGTGTTCATGTACTAGTTTCATACTCATCGGTTGTTTTATCTTATTTTAGTTTTGTGTTCATGTACTAGTTTCATACTCATCAGTTATTTTCTTTTATTTTAGTTTTGTATTCATGCACTAGTTTCGTACTCATAAGTTATTTTTCAAAGAACTATAGAGTAGAAAGAAAAATAATTAATTAAATATGTTGTTGTTGTTGTTGATTGAGGTTAAGCATAAAGCCATACAATGGGCTATCTGTGCTTTTCCCACCAGGGATATCGAAACCCGGTTTCTAGAGTTGTAAGTAACAATATATGAATATATATGTCAACATAGCTTTCCATTACGGTTTCAGTAATTTAAGTGAGAGACCGACTTCCCTAAACAGAACTTAATCAACATATAATTGTTTAGTTTGTTTATTACATTCTATATATTACATTATAAGTACTTACAATTGTGTAAATGAAAACAAATTCTTTATTTGTTATATTTTTAGAACTTACTGTCCGAATTTTTACATGATCTCGTATCGTAGTTTGATACTCTGCCGCTAGATGGATGTTAGTCTGTGTATGTTGTGGACAACCAGTTTTTACCAAAGTGGACTTTTAGCCGAGTGAAGTCCAGTTCTTTTCTTCTACTTTTTTTTTTATTATCTTTCGATAGTAGTGCCGACTGCCTCTTAGACAAGCGTATTCTTCTTTGGGCGAAATAGTTTTAAGTATTGAGAAATATTTACGTAAGGATTTTCCAGACAATGAAATGTAACTAAAGACTTATGTTGATTCTCTTCCCATCTAATACACAGTCCAAGAGATTCTAGGATAGTTGTCTATGACGAGGAGAAAATCTCCCTATATAGAGCATATGAGGATTTACAGAAAACATATCAACAGAAGTGCATAAAATATATTTTAGAAAATCTGAGAGTTGTAAGATATGGGCGATGTTTAGGCAAAACGATAATTTCTTAGAGACACAATTTATCCTGAAAAAACTCCAAAAAACTTTCTAAAGCTTGAAGCTGAAAAAAAAAAGGGAAATAATATTTACTACAGGTAATTGCACACAATACAACGACACGTAAGGTGAAGAAAGTTGAGTTATGTACATTTTGGACACTCATATTTGTATATATATATATATATATATATATATACA
>NW_013666223.1:102467-104357 GCF_000517525.1 Limulus polyphemus
ACACTCATATTTGTACATATATATATATATATATATATATACACGTCTGTATTCATAATATATATATGTATGTATGTATGAAACGAGTGTTCATATATATATATATTAAGAAATTTCTTATGTAGATTCACGAAAAGGATGTAATATGTCCTTTATTTCACTTTTCAAGCTCACGAAAAAAATTGAAATAATCAAATTACGCATTTATTTTGTTTAATATTTATGTCACATGATTTTTAGTTAAAGCTCTTAAGATCAAGACTCAACTGGACCATTTATTTATTGCAAGAAATGGGACTACTTTTGCGGAACAGTTTAAAATTTTAATTTGTGACGCCATCTAGAATTAGTTAATTTTACTAAGAAATGCTCTCAAAAATCATTACAAAGCGGCTATGATGATCTATGGACATTTAATTAAACTTCGATCGTCATATTGCATTAACAAACTAATATGTATATTTCAAGCTCTTACTGAAAAAGCTCATTTTAGTCATATAAAATATTTTTTGGAACTTTAATTTGAAAAATTAATAAATACTTTTCAGAAACATTGTAATTACTCTGAACTTAACAAACTCGTGTCTTTATCTCTAGTAATAATCATTCCTTACTATCCACAAAATCATTAATATTAGCGGTGGTGTTTCGTTAACGGTTTTTCTTTGCACACAACGACTGTAAGACATTATTACAACAATCTGTTCTAGAAGTTGACAACCTAGCACAAGAAGTCACATTAACTTAAATAATAAAATGTGGTAATGGTTTTTCAATTTACAGCTTTTACAGTAACATTTATTTTTAGAACAGGTACGACGTTTCGATCACTGGCGCAACGATCATTCTCAAGTACACAAAAGTGACCGCACCTGTGATCGACACGTCCTGATTGTTCTAAAAATAAGTCTTACTTACTGTAAAGCTGTAACTTAAAAAATATATATATACTTAATCAGTAAGTAAACTCAAAACGAAATGAAATAATATTCAGACCATCAGAAACCATTTTAAACTACTTTAGAAAGAAGATTGTGGTTATTTTAGTACTAGTTATATTAGATGCAAAATGTTTTGTTTTTTGGAATTTCGCGCAAAGCTACACGAGGGCTATCTGCGCTAGCCGTCCCTAATTTAGCAGCGTAAGACTAGAGGGAAGGCACCTAGTCATCACTACCCACCGCCAACTCTTGGGCTACTCTTTTACCAACGAATAGTGGGATTGACCGTCACATTATAACGCCCCCACGGCTGAAAGGGCGAGCATGTTTGGTGGTATGCGGATTCGAACCCGCGACCCTCAGATTGTGAGTCGAGCGCCTTAACCACCTGGCCATGCCGGACCCTGCAAAATGTCAATCGATATTTATAATATTTAAAACACTGTAAGGTGATGCAATTAGTAACACGATTAGAAACGATCGTACGTATACGGTATTCAGAGAGTTTTGTGGAAACAATAAAATGTATCAATCTTGGGAACGCTTAGAAACTGAGAACAGCTGCTTTATTGAGAAACCTTTACAGACTCAAATAAGTTAATTTTCAGTTCAATAAGTTGTTGAAATGTAGTAAACAAATACGTTTCTTGGAAACGCATAAGAATATGCCTTAACAATGACGTGAGGTAGAAACCTTTGAAAATAACAGTAAGAGTTATTTTACTGGTGTTTGTTTGTTTGTTTGTTTTAGAATTTCGTGCAAAGCTGTGCATAAGAGCTATCTGAATACAACTGTCCCAGGCCCGGCATGGCCAGGTGGTTAAGGCGCTCGACTCGCAATCTGAGGGTCGCGGGTTCGAATCCCCGTCACACCAAACATGCTCGCCCTTTCAGCCGTGGGGGCGTTATAATGTTACGGTCAATCCACTATTCGTTGGTAAAAGAGTAG
>NW_013666223.1:105199-129249 GCF_000517525.1 Limulus polyphemus
GCCCAAGAGTTGGCGGTGGGTGGTGATGACTAGCTGCCTTCCCTCTAATCTTACACTGCTAAATTAGGGACGGCTAGCGCAGATAGCCCTCGTGTATCTTTGCGCGAAATTCAAAACAAATAAACAACTGTCCCTAATTTTGAGCTGATACACAAGAGAGAAAACAAATAGCTCTCACCGCCATCTCTCGGGCTATTCTTGTCTAATCGAATAATGAGATTTCATCGTCACTCTCGTCGCCCAGTGGGAAGGCAGTATATTTACCTACTTACAATGCTAAAATCCGGGGTTCAATTCCCTGCGGTGGACACAGCAAATAGCGTAATGTGGGTTTCTTCTAAAACAAATAAGAATCCTCAATATTATAGTGCATCCATGACTCCCAAAATACGGAGTATATAAATTATTAAGCCACGCCCAGCCTTTTGTTAATGTAGTAAATATTATGTCCTTTAGCAGTGCAATTATAATATGCTCAACATTAAGGCTCACGCATACTTATTTACGTCTAATTATCATATATGAAATACAAACTACTAGTTATGCTTTGTTTGTGACAAAATGCACATATATTTTACCTGTATATAGTGCAAAATGTGCCTTTTACACATAAAAATATAATCTATAATTTTATAATACTGTACAGTTCTTTTAGGGAAGCCTCGTATTAGCAATGCTAATTTAGGAAGCTTATTTAAGCAACATAGGTAATTCAAATAAAATGAATAGTAACACAAGTTTAGAAAATATTAACACCAACATAAATAATTTAAGAAACGAACAGTTGCGTGATTTATTTAGTAATTTTCATGATAACATAAGCGTCATCAGACACCAACTAAATACCTATGAATTTGGAAACATTCAAAATAACTAAGGTAAAATGGAAATACAAGCAGATTTGTATATATTTAGTAATTTAACCGTGATGCAAGTTATTAAAAATTATAAAATCAACACAGGTAATTTCTGAAAAATAATAACAGCAGCACACTTTGTAAGGAAAAACTGATAGTCGAATTGATAACTTAGGAAATGTTACCAATAATATAGATTTTTAACAACATTTTAATCATACATGACTTCAGTAAGCATTAATAAAACCAAAAGTCTGTTTGGAAGCATTCTTAGTAACTAGTTTTTAAAAAAGAATAAACAGTTTTACGGGGTTTTTTCGCGTAATTCAAGATAAACACTGGTAATTTAGGAAGCACAAAAAGTAACGATTACCACTTAGAAAACATTAGTAGTGTAACAAGTGAGTTATTAAAGAGTAACAATATCACAGATTATGTAGCAAACATTAGTAGTGTGACAAGTATGTTATGGAGAACTAACAATATCACAGACTATGCAGAAAGCATTTGTAATGTAACAAGTGAATTATAAAAGAGTAACAATATCACAAATTATGTAGCAAACATTAGTAGTGTGACAAGTAAGTTATGGAGAACTAACAATATCACAGACTATGTAGAAAGCATTTGTAATGTAACAAGTGAATTATGAAAGAGTAGCAATATCACAGATTATGTAGCAAACATTAGTAGTGTAACAAGTGAATTATGAAAGAGTAACAATATTACAGATTATGTAGAAAACATTTGTAGTGTAACAAGTGAATTATGAAAGAGTACCACTGATTATGAAGAAAACATTGGTAGTGTAACAGGTGAATTATGAAAGAGTAGCAATACCACTGATTGTCAAGAAAACATTGGTAGTGTAACAAGTGAAAAGGACTAACAAGATATTGCCGATTATGTAGCAAACATTATTTAATGTAGTTATCGCATTTAATTGAAAAAAGTTGAATATAATCATAATTCATTAACCCTCAGATTGGTGACAAGTCAATATAAAGTTTCCATTACCAATGGAATCTGCATATTATAATTTAGTGAGTTCGTTTCCTTAGCCTGTTATAACACTCAGTTTTAAAAAACAAAAAAATAGATAAACTACTCATTTTCCAAGTAAAATACATAGCGGATTCAGCAGTAATTAGTGATATTTAGTGACGTATTGGAGGTATTTTTGTTTAATTGATTTGGTATGATTCGCATGTTATTGGGGACCTTGTATTCAACAAAATCATGGGGCCATGAGCAATATTTTTTCATATTCCAGCAGTAATTCTAGAATTAAACAAGTAGTAATGCTGTTGATAATGGATTAATTACGAAGCATTAATAGTATCAAAAATTATTTAATGAGCGTTAACAGTATTATAAGAAATTAGAAAACATTAAGTTTATTAGATTATTTACGATTTAATATAATCAGATATAGTTTAATTAATTTGTAAAGCGTTTAAACCATCATTGAAAACATTTGAAACCTTAATATCAAAACAAGAGATCTGGAAAATATTAATAGTCAGATGTGATTTGCTTAGTTTTAATGATGCCATAGGTCATTTAACAAAGCGTAACAATATCACAGCGTTAATAGTGTTATAAATCATTTAGGGATGAGTAATAGTATTATAAGCAAGAGTAGAGTCAGAGATCATTTATGAATATATATTATTGTAGATTTTTAAAGAACATTAGTGATATCATACGGCAATTAGGGATCACTATAACTTTTGATCATTTAGAAAGTACTGATAGCATCACATATAACTTAAGAAGCATTAAGTGTATCACACGTCATCTAGAAATTAATAATGCTATCTAAGCTCATTTGGAAAGTATTAAAAGTGTTAGAAATCATTCACCTTGTAATAGTAGATAATAACACATTAATGAGGTACAGATAATACGAAAAATGCTTTGGAAGTATTAATAGTATCGTGAATCATTTTGAAAACGTTAGCAATTGTGGATTATCAAACTGATGTTATAGATCATTTACAAATATTAAAAATACTACAGGTTATGATGTTAGCACCTACTGGATGTGCTGCTGCCCCTGCTGTAACACAAAACTAAATACGGAGTACAGACACGAATTTGTGTAAGAAATCCTTGGTGTGTATTCTCCTTTAAAAAAAAAACATTACGTGGTGCTGAAAAAAAAGTTTTAAAAACTGACTCATCTGAAGAAGAAAAGACGACTCAGGGGTACTGTTTTTAAAGTTTGAAGAGTGTTGTAATCCTAAGGAAAACTTAACGTTTAAAATGCATAAACCTGAAAGTCATTTTCAAGAGAGTATGGAAAGTATTTATCACTATTTTACTGTCCTAAAATTGTTACCTAAGTCGCTCAAATATAGAAACCTTCGTGAATTTTTAATTCAAAGATATAATAGTATGCGGAATTCAGCTTGATGAAATCTGTGCCAGGTTGTTGAGAGAACCTGAACTAACATTGAAGAAATGGGTGAATATTTGTAGTGCTGCTGAAATGACAAAAAATCAAATATAAGTAATATGTGCGGAAAAGGATACATTTGTTCATGGGTAAATAAAACGACAGGTTATGATAAATTAAAGTCTTTGAGAAGAAATTCCAGATACACAGAAAAAAAGGCAAAAAAGAGGGGGAAAAATCTTCAAGAATCGGTAAACAGCAGCACCAAAAATTTCCCCACTTGTCGGAAGGGTAACAAAAGAATTCGAAAATGATGTTGAAGAATTCTACATAGGAACGGTTTATAGTGAAAACACTATTACAGAAAACGATTTGACTGTTAGTAATAAAAATATTAGATATAAAATAGACACGGGTGTTTCCGTAGATGGAATTCCAAAGACAGTCTACAAACAAATATGAAGAAATGAAAATATCATTCACCCTGAAGTAAAGCTGAAAAGTTATAGAGGAAAAAGAATCCATATACTCAATAAAAAATATTAAAGTGCAAATACAAAGATAGTCTAAGAAGTTGGAGATCTATTTCTCAAAGAGTTAAGTCAGGCCCGTGACTGCTTCTATCGTAGGGCCACTTTTGATTCATCCTTTACAACTATCCAGATTTCCCGGTTTTCGGCCATTCTCACGTTGCTTAGGTCTTAGTCCATTCGTTTATATTGGTCGTCCAATTTGTTTTGGGACTTCCTTTTTTTTGCGTTTCACGGCCACATGCAGGATAGTATTCGCAAGGGTGCCTAGTTTTCTCGTCACATGACCAAACCACTGTAGCTTCCTTCTTTTCATAGTTTCTGTTAACGGTTGATAGGTGTCGATTTCTTGTAAAATAGCCTCTTTAACTGATTGTTTGTTCTGTCCATGGTCTAGGTAATGCACAAAAGTCTTCTGGACCATCTAATTACGAAGGCTTCTACTTTCTTTTTCAATATGAGCAGTTGGTAAACGAATTTGAAGATGTATTTCTGGACATTAGCTAACTGGGTAACAAATATCTAATCAAAGTAATTCCGATTGTAACTCCACCTGTACTTGTACCAAGACAGAAACCTGCTGCACACGGAGAAAGACTGAATCAAGAACCGAACTGAAACGATTGTTAGAAAAATTAACAGCACCAGCTGAATGTGTGATCTCACTTATCACGGTAGAAAACACCAAAAGAAATATCATCGTATGTTTAGCTCCAAAGGATCTCAACAAAGCAATTGAATAGAGAGTATTATCGAATCTCAACAACATTAGAAGTTTCCAGTAGATAAATGAAGCCTGTGTTCGGCATTTTAGATGCCAATTCAGGATTTTGGCAAATTCCACCACCTTATGAAACTACTGACGTAATAATATTTACTACACCATTCTGAATACTTAAATTCCTACGCTTGCTTTCTGGAAACAGGTCAGCACCAGAAATATTTCACAGAACCATTCAAATATTTTTAAATAATAATAACTTCCGATCAGAGTAAGCTATGTATTTAGAGCGAAATTAAAATCAACCCTTTCATATGTATATCAAATTAAATATACTTGTCTTGCGCTTTTACTTATAAAGATTAGACTGTATTGTTTCGCGAGATGTATACCCTAGCTATTAATAATACATGCTATAATCCTAACAATATCTTGTGAGGCTCAACCAACTTAGTAGATTTAGGTTAGTCCTAAATACATATTTTAAGCTAACAATGTAATACAATTTTGATAGTAAAAGTATAATAATAAACAATAAATAAATATAAAAAGTAATGACATTCCATATACTAACTAACACAACTCACATTTATTTACATAATGACCAAACAGAAAAGTTTATATGGGCATTTTCTAAGGCATTCAATTTAACGTAGTAACTATTAAGAAAATCTGAAGTAATGCAGTTCACACATGAATAAGGTCTACACTAACAGTCGTGAATACTACTGTTAACACAGGGAAGACGATCTAAATTTCGCTAGGACGTCACGTTCAAAAGGTCTGTAAAACTTAAACAGAAGTTCACTCTAGGTGGAATCTAAGATGTTGTAAACTACTTAAGCATCCAGCAGGTGGTGCTCGAAAATCAGCTGATTGTTAGTCTGATCTTCACGTAATGTAGTCACCAGGGTGTCCTTGAAAAGCAGTTAATAGTTAGTAAAGTCACAACCTTGTATGAATTATTTAAGTACGAAAATAGATGACTGAATTTGAGTTATCGCCAGATGTAAAGCATTTGAAGCACTAAAAGACGAATCTAAATTTAGTATGGATGTATACCATTGCAAAGTTTAAGGTTAGCTTCTTTATATCGAATTCTACTGTAAAAAGACGATACTACAAAACGTCTAAAACTATAAGGCTTAGATATGCGTAAAATGTGACGATTAACACAGGAATTTCAAAAATAAAATTTGTAGTATGATTACCAATGAGAAAACAGACTTCTTTATGAGCAATTTCCGTTTTTGTTGGCGTTGAGAATGATAATAAAAGTATTATTTCTTCAAAGTAGTTGATTTTTTTCACTAGTCTGAAGCACAATGAACAATGCTACTCTGTTTAGTACTTTTTTATTGTATTCCTTTTTATAGAAAACATTTTCATGCTAATATACTTTCAGGTAATGACCTATCAAATTATTTTTAAGCAAAATATTGTGATGACACTATGTTGTTTTCCCGAAGTTAATATATGTTGGTTAATTAAATACTTTTGTTTTCAGTTTAGCCAACTGTTGTTGTTTACTTAGTGTAATAAGATATATGGATGCTGTCCACCGCGAGGAATCGAACTCCAGATTTTAGCGCTGTAAGTCTGTGAACTTATCGCTAGATCACCAGGAGACGGTCGATAAGTGTGTGGACATGTTTTAATTGGTGCTTTATCTTATGCGTTAAACCTAACATTATCGAGCAGTAACTAGTCTAGGAATGTTATCTTCTACTTGTGTTTATCAGGATATTAGTAAATTTATCGTTGAATGTTTCACTTTGACAACCTCAGCCAATCACATGCGTTTACATCGTACTATTTGAATTCTATAACTCAGGTAAGTCTATATTAAGTTTGTGGTTGTTGTAGAACAGTAAATCTGCTTTTAATATGTAAGAGGAAATGACACTTTACTGTAATGGTGAGCTTACAAACTATCATATAAATTAGTGTACAATAATTAATCTGATTTATTCCTGCAATAAATTACTAATTCAATTTGCTTTAAATAGCTTGTGGGCCACGTTATAATCCAAAAAGAATCTAGTTAATTCTTTAAAGTAAAATTCATTTTGTGCAATAAAAAACAAAATTCTAGGATTTAAATATCGACATTAAAAGTTTTGCAAGAGTAAAGAAGTTATTTCTATGATTACTGCAGGATCCAACCTCGCAGTTTATTGTGCTATTATGTAGTTATTCAATAAAATATGAATGTAGACCCAATCTAGTTAGGTAACAAAAAAAAACAGGAACCTTCTTCACAAAATGGTTGAATAATTATGTCATCTTCTAACTCTGAATAATGTATAATTAAGCTAGAACAAATAATCCAGCAAACTTGAACGTACAGTATCTCAAAAAATTCAACCAAAGCTCAACTATAATGTAAGAGTAGAAGCATAGAATTACAGCTGCGACCAAAGTAAAAGAGGCCTAAAGAACGTAGAATTTTCGAGATCGACCTGCAGCTCTATTAAATATACATGGAAAAGAAAACAGGGGGTGACGATAGTAATGTTTAATCGAGAAACTTGATCAGCTAAACAAATTATGGTTGAGATCTATACAAATATTCATTTGATGTTAAGTCTAATCTGCACGCAAATAAATAAAAGCAAAATAGGAAGGCTATATATATACCACGTGTTAGTTAACACTGGATTAACAGCTACTGTTGTCCAGCTAGACGTTGACTTAATAAATGAAGCTAGAGATGGAAGTGACAGGCAGTATAAGCCCCATATTAAAGATGCAAGTGAGTACCAAGCATTTGCTCTAAACAGCAAGACTTGTGGATGAGAAACAAAGAGCAGGTTTAACTTTTGTGGATACTTCATAAGAAAAGATAACTGTTGAAAAGTGTAGGGTAGGGATTCTGCAGCTAATTTTTTTTTTACTCTCCATAAAATAATAATAATCTAACTCCAAATTTATTCTACCTTTTTAAGGCATAGAACGATAAAGAAAGAACTGTTCAAAAACCTTTTCCCTATATAATAGAATAATTTATGAAAAATATTCACAGCGAAGATGGATGAAATGCTGTACAAAAGTATGTCATAGTATCGTAGAAAACCCTGTTGCTAAATACTTTGTTTTAACTACATATTACAAATTACATTATTTAATAATGAAGTCCAGTCCTTCATAATATTCGTAGTGACAATGTATTAAATGCTTCTCAAGGTAGATTGTATAGTAAGTAGCACCAGAAATTGGTAGTGAACCATACAAGTTTTTGAAACTTCAAGGAACTGAACCATCAAAAGAGTTTTCATCTTGAAGAACACCGAGCTTAAATTAAAGTTATGGTCACAGAAAGTAGGCCTGGGCTGTGTGAATTTATTAACTTTGCTTCCATAAAGTACAAACTGACCGTTTCAAATCTTATTGTATGTGGGATTAACATAACATATCACTAAGAAACGCAGAAATGGGTCTAGGGCCAATCATCGATTCAACAACATCTGTATATGAAAGAAAACTTACCCGTGCCCTATATAAGTAAACTTGTCAGTATTTCAGTTACCCTAATTAACCATTGAGAGAGTATCTGCATAATTTTGCACGTTAATGTTAAGGTATTGTCAGTGCTCGAATCTAGTATTAAATACGCCCGATTATCTGTCTTTTTAAACACCCCATAAAGTAGTAAAACTTCAGCAAGTGTTCTTTTCCGTTTGCTCGTAACATATTTAATGAAGCAAAGTTCGATAAAAATAAGTGATTTGTGTTTTTTCCAGATATCATTAATTGTCTGTTTTTATTTCATAACATGCCTTTTAGTCACATTTCATTCCCACAAAACGTAACTTACACTTGAAAGCTTAATACATCAGGTTCTTGTGTCCAGAAATAACGTTACTGAAATATTTACTTGCGTTCCAGCGATAGAACCATTGAATATCTGCTGTTGAGATGACTTGTCATCATCAATTTGTATAATTTATGCATTGGCAGACACGTGGAGTACGGTCAATTGAAACTTAATACATAATATTACTTTTTAAATGATAAATTAGGTATTAAAACTAGCTGTGCATCTTACACGATTAACATATTGTTATAAGGATAAAATAGTGTTATATTATGTTGATAATATGCTTACTATGTACAATAACAAGTACGGTGTTTCTTGAAATATTTAATTTCAAAATTTTCAAACATTACATTTTTTATTGAAGAACACAGGGATTTTAGTTTTATATTTTGTATGTTATAATTTTCTTAACACTTGCCAAAATGTTTCAATTCAAACTTATTATAATCATATCCATTCAAGAGTTGATATTTCGACTTCGAAACTTTTATTCCCTTAAACTGATAGAACGAAAAATTGATCCTTGAACAATTGTTCGTTTAATTAATGTACAGAAGTTACAGTAATCTCATGATAAACTAGATAACATAATAAAGAATATACAAAACACGAAAGATATAGATCACTTCAGACCAGTTTTTCTTCTAAGCGTAAAAGGAATTTGTTTGTTTTAAAGCAAACCCACATCGAGCTATCTGCTGTTTCCACCACGAGGAATCGAATACGAATTTTAGCTTTGTAAGCCCGTAAACTTACCGCAGTTCCACCTGAGAACCCGTTGCTGTTTTTGCTTCAATACATTTTTTCTCTTATTTCATTTTTTAGGTTTGATACACAGGGTGTCCGGAAATAATGTCAACAAAATCTTTACTTGCGTTTCAAATACAGAATCATTGAATCAGCACTATTGAGATACTTTGTTATTACAAGGTTGTTCAGTTCACGCAATGGTACACATATGTTGTATGTTTCTTAATGATTCACACATTCAGAAAGAAATGTTAACATATTTATTAACGTAATTTCCATAATCCACCAAAAGAGGAGGAGAATGATACACTCATACGTGATTCGGTGTTATCGACTCCGACCGAACAACAGACGAGTCTCCAAAGCCAGCGTGTGTGTAATGGAGATTCATGGGAACAAAATGGGATGTTTAAAGCAGTGGTTAGACAGCCAATAATCAATTGTATCCCATCCCGGATACATTTACATGGTCCAGCAGTCAACAACATATTGTATTCCAACCTAGTGACAGACAAGATGGTCAGATAGTCAAACATGTATTATATCTCAGCCCGAATACAAATCACATGGCCAGACAATCAACTATGTTTTGTATCCCAACCCGGACACAGACTGCAGTGCTGAGAGCTTTTACGTTGACTCACTTTTGAGCTACTCGAAGATTTTATTTGTTTGTTGTTGTTTTTTGTCCGTTCGTTTACTTGTCGAATTTCGCGAGAAGTTACTCGAGAGCTACCTGCACTAGTCATCCCTAACTTTGAAATGACAGACCAGAGAGAAGGCAACTAGTCAACACCACCCATCGTCAATTCTTGGGCTACTATTTGGAAACGAATAGTAAGATTGGCCGTAATCTCATAATGTCTCAAGAATATAAAGGCCATAATGCTCAGAGACGGGTTTTGATCCTACGGCCCCCAACTTGCGAGTCGAGAGCCCTAACCATCAGGATATGCGGAGTCTGCTACTCAAATACCACCCGGGAATCAGATTTAACACATATGGTAAAAAGATAATTTGACCAGAATTAGGCAAACTTTTGTCTAAACACCTGCAAAAAAAAAAGAGCATTCATCATAAACTGAAATAATTCAAGAATATCAGCTGTTATGTCTGCCAAAAAAAAGAACTTTCGAGAATAAGCAAAGCAAGTGTTTTTCAAAGACTCGTTAAAATTTGCTAATAGATTTTTGAATAGCTCCATTTTCGCTGTCTCACTTTATGCCAAAAAATCTTAGAAGATCACCTAAGGAAGACATATTTTGAAAGAAAGTAAAAAGAAGAAATCGATAAGATTAAAGGTCTAGTAGTGCGCAGAGGAATCTTCTAAATCGACCCTTCGAAAGGTTAGTATACTTATTTATAAACAAAGAACAAATTTGCCTCATATCTAATGGTGTATGCTACGTCCTGTATAAGAATCGGCCACTAATGTGCCAAAGACCTCATAAACGTCTAAATACTGCTTCGAAAAATGGTTATGTTTTAAAAAGCCAATATATTTTACACCCCTAAAGAACCTTCACGTGATCTAGCTTGACCTATCAAATGCGAGTCAGTGTATTATACATTGAGTTGGCTTGCATGACAAATGTATCTTGTGTCCTAACCTTTTGTGGAAATGTTTAAAAGCTGTGTATTAAGAATTGGCATGTACTTCTCAAAAGAACTGGATTTCACTAAATGTGAGTATTGCAATGGGTGCATCGATTCTGTTTGTGTTCGCCGTGCAACTGCTGTTCAAAGCAGTTAAAATCTAGCATATGACTCAGTTCTAGAAATTGTACTGCATATACCAACAAGTAAGCCATTCATGGACGACAGAACGATCTTGACTAGTCAAGAAGAAGTAATTCACCAGATGTTCCAATGACTTTTTCAACTAAATTAACAGTATAAAATAAGCTTTAATCCAACGAAATCCCGGTGTTTGAGTATCAAGAAAGGTAAAATGGACACAGAAATCATATTTCTAATAGCCAATCAGATCTTAACATAGGTGTGTGATTAACCTGCCAAAGCTTTAGACAATTGTACGATTCTACATAAGTGACGGGAGATAGGCCACAAACACAAAAGAAGCAGCCCAAAGCGGACTGGAGAAAATTAATAAATTAGACACCTCCTTAGGATTTTCTAGTTACATTTTAAACTGGCTTGGTAGGCCACCGCCACTATAAAATGTCACTCTTTACTGTTGTTTAGCAAATATGGCACGACCATTCAAATCAATCATTGAGGAATACAAAGTTGAAAAGACCAAACTGTTCATAATGTTAAGAGATTCTGTACATGAAGTTTTAGTCAGAACTTTCATATTTGAAAACAGGATGGAATTGAAAGGTTGGCAATAACGTTCAGATGCAGAAGCATCAATGTAGCTCAAGGACATCAACTAAATGACTCAGACAGGAATAAGAGGACATCAAACAATGAAAGGAGGGATATATATATATATATATTCATTAAAGAAATGTGCAGAGAATCCAATCTGATGTTAAACAAAAGGTGGTCTAACTGTAGCAACAGGGACAATGTAATATCCTGTATTAATCTCTGAAATGGAAATACGTATGGAACACGGCATCACGGAGATTCAGTTTCAAGATAAGATCCGTATATAATTTAATGCCAATTAACTTTGACCTTAACAAACGAGGAAAAGCCAACACCATGCTCTCTGAGTATACAAAGAAGAAAGCAGATACACATTAAGACACAATAAAGTATATGTAGAGTTTGCAGCTACTACACATTTAAGTTGCTCTAAGGCAAATAACAAGAAGAAGCCAAAAGTGCCAGAGAATATGGTTCTCTGAGAAGGTAACTCAACTAAAGTTAGAATTGTAAGCACACAGTTACCAGGTCTTCTTCTTTACTTTGCCAATTATTGGAAAATGTCAGTGGACCTCAGAGATGAATGGTGTGATTACCCCTTAAGAAAGATTCAACATGACCAATCACTAGATATGGTATAAACATCCACACAGAAAAAGCATCCGTTTTGGTCGTACTTACAGTACCTTGTCAAAGAATTCACACTTGCAAAGTTCTCGAAACTAATGTGAACACTCCAAGTTGACGATTTTAAAGCCGGGCTATTTGTCTTAGAAGTTGGAGCTCTAGCTTTTGCAGGTTCATCGCCTTATGACTTCCTCAAACAACTGGGATGGAGCAGTCAGAAACGATCCTGAGCACTGAAAGCACTGGTGGAAAAATCCTAGAAAGCCTTGGGTTTTATTTGGGTAAAGAGGGAGGACAATTGGCAATAGGAAATTTGCTGATGTAAACAGAAATTCCTCTAAAATTGTATGGAAACTTGACCTAACAAATAAGAGCTCCTTTTCCTCTACTAACTCAAAGACCTAAAGTTCCAGTCCAAATGAGGTCGTACACATAAACATAGGCATTGGTTATGCTTTCGTGTTCAAAGGTTGACAACTAAAAAGGAAAGTTGTCTTTCATCAGCTTTCATTATAAGAACGTAAGTAACCGCCAGATTGATGTATTTAACGTGACTTGACTAAGACAGATATAATAGCTTGAATGTAGCCTTTTTTTATCAAAAGAAAGTTTTCACTCAAAGTTCCAGATTTTCAGTTTCAGAACATCAAAACTTACAACATTAATTACATGCAGGACCTGATATGGTCTTGTAGTCAGGACGCTCGACTCACAATTTTTGTGTTGCGAGATCAAAAATTGTGAGTCGAGCATGCTTGCCCTTACAGCATTAGGGAAAATATAATGTAACTGTCAATCCAACTATTTGTTGGTAAATAGTAGTCAAAGAGTTGGCGGTGTATGGTGTTACCTAGCTGTCTTCCCTCTAGTCTATTACTTCAAAATTAAAGACGACTTGCGTAGGTAGCCATCGAATAGCTTTGTGCGAAATTCAACAATAACAACCAAATCATAATTAATTTTAGATACATTGTGCTGCTGTACATTAAAAGCAAACAATAAAAAACGACGTTTTTTTGTTGTTGTTGTTTTCCTGTTTGTTTGAAGTTTGAAGTTAAGTACAAAACAACGCAATGTGCTATCTGTGCTCTGCCCACCACGGGTATCTGCCCATCACGTTGTAAGTCTGGGGACATACCGCTGTGCCACTGGGGGGGCTTAGAAAACGTAGCCTTTTTAATACAGCCTTATATAGTGTATCTCGATGGCAAACCCATATCCTTCCTAAACCAAACCTATAGTTTAGTCAAGTAACAGCTCCTGTAATTTCATACAAACTCAGTCTTACCCAAGTTCAGTAAGGTATATTGGGACGTAACACAGTTTCCGTTGCTTCTTCATTTTTTCCTGTTTTCATTCGCTATCTCAAGAATTAAATAGTTCAGTGATCGTTAAGTTTTTTAGAAAATGAAATATTATTTTGTGACGGATTTATTATTATCGATGTTTGTTTAAATTAAATTTATATTTAGAAACGTACAAAACGTATACTGTTAAATATGTATTGCGAAACTTCCGTTTATTCTCTAAAGTTGTAGAAGATTCTCGAGTGTAAGAATCAACAATATATGTGTGTACGTAAACGCTAGTGTTGCTTTGTATGGTTACGTAATCTGAATTTTCAAGAAACTCTCCACACACCTATAAATATAACCAACGCGGCGCGCCAAAAAAACAGTATCTATTATTGGTTTGCTATAAACTTCGGAAGCTATAACTGTGATTGTTATAAAGCTTATTAATCGGGAAATTTTAGACATTTGACCAGAAACATATAAATTTCGAACGTTACAAACCACTTAACTTCAGTGGATTCACATCGGATATTAGTACTTTTACGAAAACATTACCTAACATCATCGGTGGAAACTCGACCTGTAATCGGCGTGTGAACAGCGAGAACTATAGGGCTAGCTAGCTCCCTGTTAAGTGAATTATACCTACATCAACTCGAAATGAACTCGCTCATCGTGAGCCCTCGATAAGACGTCAAGCAAGTTCCAAACCAGAAACAAAACTTTATATTGTTTGTAAGTTTGTAAAATATTTGTATATAAATCATTGTTTATAATAACTATTTGTAATAATTGTCATTATAAGCTGTATTATTGTTTATATATATTAAAATATATTTGTATTAAAAAAACAAAACTGTGTGTATCAGTCTTGTTGAAAAATATCATAAATTAGGTACATATCGACATTTATTTAACTACTAAATCTAAATTACAATTTAACTCCGTTTTAGGCTATTTGCAATACGTAACAATTTACATGACGTGGATGAAAAATACACGTTGACTACGTTTTAATCCATGAATGTACTTAGTATATCATGTAATCTTTATTGAGATTTATTATAGCATTTAATAAATAGCACTATATACAGATCAACCAAAAAGAACTAGAAATTTTGTAAATATCCTAGATTATCTTTCAGTTTTATATAATTAAACAAACACTATAAATATATTAGCCTAATACTGTGTCATTTAATTTCGTCAGCTACACAAAAACAGTGCCATCTGGTGTCCAGGTTTCAGTCCACTCGTAACATCCTATCTGATGTAGAGAGTCTACACTTAAACAGCTTCTCGCTTTCTTTCTGTAGGTAGGGAAATATAAACTTCAGTAAAAACCAAAAGTAAAAAGTACAACTTTAAAACATATAGAGATTACTGATAATATTTATAATTGATAACACAATTATTAACAACGATAATATAAAAGTATTAACTAATTATATTAATCATTTCAATTTTACTATAGTTAATCCAGAAAACCTTCAATTTGTTCTCAGCGTACATTGTTTATCTACTCAATTCCTTTATAAATTATGAATTCATAAATTTTGATTATACATACTACATCACATGCGAGAATATGCTATTAAAACAATACAATTTTAGGTTACATTTCGAGCTTCAGTTTTTGTGAAAGGCGTCTCATGATTAAGTTGTACTGAAATAGTAACTGCAACGTCAAGAAAATATGATCACACTAAAAGCGAAGTAAGAAAATGAAAACGTACATATAATTCTACTCAATTTTTTCTTCTTATTTATTTGTTACATTATTTCTATGTGTATGGGGTCTTCATATGTAAAATTATGCTCTTTTTCTCGTCAGTTGAAATTTTTATGTCAGTTATGTCCTGGTTTTATGTAAGGACATATTTATGTATATAACTTTAAAATATTTGAACCAACAGTTAAAGCACGTGTACAGACAGAGAGAGCGAGTGAAGCAAACAAAGGGCTATAAGTTACCTGAAGAAGATGATAAACCTTTATCAACAAATGCAAAGATGTTGACGAACAATCATCAAACCTCTTTCCTGCTTGCCAGTCTTTGGAGAATGTTATTTGTCCTCTAACCTCATTGGTTAAAAATACACCAATCAAAACACAAGATAAAATCACGAGGAATCGCAGTGTCTGACTTTCCATGTTCTTCCACTTCTGCGCAAAGGTCAGGAAAACAAATTGTGACTTCACCTATTCCCTTTCAGATGAATATTTCAACTAATTTAAATTTTGCAGTGAATTAATTAAAACAACTTGCACAGCATAAGAAAATGCACAAAAATAATTATTAAAAAAAGAACCACGGTAAACTGGAAGTCCAACTTGCTATATTATTTCACTTCTATATAACCAAGTAAGGAAAACAATGGTTTAATTTTTGCACTTTCTCCGATTACTATACATAACTTTTTACGAAAGAATACATAGAATTCAAAATTAATATTTTCATATCATAACAAACACAATTTAGCCATAAGGGCCCCCAAAACAAATATTATCCTAAGTGAGAAGGAAATCTTGTAATAAAAATTTTAAAGTTGCAGCACATCGAGGATTTTTCTAAAGAAACTTTACGTATTCATGAAAGATCTTTTAAAAGCTCTGATGAGAGTCACTTATGAGTGCCTTATTTATTTTTCTATGAGAAATACGCTCTATTTCCCTTACGAAGATTAACTACAAAAAATGCTTGAGCACATACTTACTGTCGTTATCACTTATTTGTTGTCGAATCGAGTTGTTCTCTCAACAACAACAACATACCAGTATTTATATCTAGCAATAACAAACTGCGCATGCGTTCTATCTATTTATGCATTCACTGATTATATATTATTACTACGGTAAATTCTTGTTTAAAGAAAAACGTAGGCGAAGTTTTTATACACATATTGAACAGAATGCTCCGTCAACCTTGGAAGTAATTCATCTCCTAGTGACGAGTAATGAAACTACGAAAAGTCCATCTTAACAAGATAACGAAGCTTACTTTGTTAGAAGCGTGAAAGAAAAACAGTAAATAATTTTCCAAATTATTACAAAGACAAGAATTAGTGAAAAGACGGTTTGCGACTATTGTTTTCGTTTTCTTATGACATCTAGTTCTGACGAAATACAAAATGGTAGAAACTTGAAAACTTCAATACAAAAAATATGCTTTAAATTTTAAAGCTAGAACACATACAAACAAATAAAATAAATGACGTATGTTACTCATGATAGTGTAAAATAAAATGCTTTTTGTGAATTAATTATGTAATAAGTAAATGTTTCTTCGGTTTGTGTCGTATAATGTCATATTATTATCAAACATACGTACAAGTGGGTGTAAAATAGATATGACTATCAAATATGTAGTTATGGTAACAAAGAAAGCTGCGGAATTATAAAAAGGTAAATATCAGTTAGTAGAATGAAGCACTTGAAGGAAAGTTAACTGTGATATGGTCGAGAAAAAAGTAAAAGATTACTATGAGTAGGAGGCATGGCTATATACATAATATACAGTTTGTTTGTTTCAAAAATTTCATGCAAACCTACCGACTCTAATTTTGAGCTTATAGCCTAGACGGAAAGCAGCTATCGAACAGCATCTACGCAAACTCTTGGGCTACGGTTGGTTGACAGAATAGTAAAATATATGACCGTTACTCTTAGCGAGTTTTTGTAGCAACGGGACGTGAGCCATGAACCATCAAATTCAGGCCCCTCTCTAACCATTTGGCTACACTCAAACTACTACGGAGAAATATATTACCATAAGAAAAATGATATCTACGTAAAAAAAATATTTTGTATCGTAAAAAAATGCTAAATATAAAATCAAATCAAAATCGAGAAATTTTCTCTGGCAATAAGAAAAGTAGTACTTACTTGAAAAAGTTTTAGTTGATTTGAGAAACAAATCTCTCATCTCATGCTTCAAGTTGTATGTTTTTAATCGATACCCTTATAAAACAATGTCTATTAAATTTAAGTTCACCTGTATAAAGTACAGCAAATAAAAACGTGCTACCATAGTAATCAGTAGGTAAAGTATTATACGCTAACACTGCCTTAGAATCCTAAGGTCGTTCCCATTGATGTGGTGATGGAGGAAGTTTCAAGGGATGAGAAACAGTAGAGCTTGCAAAACTACCAGCAATCCTCTCCATAATGAACTTGTGTAATTGCTCTTTTACTTGACTGACTGATTTGAGATATTTTTCAAAGCAATCAAAAAGATGAGGAGCAGATGGTTCAAAATCAGATACCAACAGTCGCCCTGAAAAAGTGGTATGACACATACAAGAGTGGTAGCGGGTGAAAAAGAGCATTAACACAAAGACATTCTGTTTTTAGGAATGAAGACCAGCATCTGACACAGAATATGCACAACTTCATGAGTAACTTGCAAGGATAAGCTGTAAAAGTTAGAGAGAGAGGGAGCGAGGCCTTCGAAATTATTAACACAATTTGTTATGTATTACATATTATATTAGCTAGAAATATTTTCTTATCTATTCTGTACTCTACAAGCTAGTGTACCCGTCCCTTGTCCGTGTAACTCTATCAAAAGATCCGTTTCGTGTACTGTAAGTTGCGTTATCATGACTAACACAATTTATCGCTTAATTAAAAAATAATAATAATAATTTAGCTGTTTCTCCCTCATTTCTTATGTTTATCGATATATTTTGCTATAAGGTTACTAGTCAAGACATTTACTGAAGTTTGCATTTTTCTGAGTACGCTTTGACCAGAATTAAAAATAGTTGAGATGCAGAAACATTAAGGTAGAAAGTCCTGTTTAAGACAAAAAATATCATGTTAAGAGTGAATTCGTGAAACAAAAGAAAATTGTTGATGTATTTTACCCAAATATGGAGATTTTATCATGAAAAGGTCAAAATTAAAGCACAGCATTTTACATTGTATAGAACAGTAGGGTGATGTTGTCATGGTGTTTGGAGAAGACATTTTTGTAGAAAGATTTCTGTGAGAAAGTGAAGATGCTATTACGACAGAAATTACCTTTCTAACAAAAAGAAGTTGAATATTATCAAGAACAGACGCTAATCAAATTCCGAATTAAGATTTTACAAAATATTACTCATGGGGATTTAGCTACTAAGTTATATAAAAAAAATCGTCATACTTCATATTATGCTTAATACAAGTCTTTACCGTAAACAGAGCATCAGTTATATAACGTTGCATTTGAAATGTATGACGTATGAAAGAGGTTATTACGATGAAAATAATAAACAATGTCTAATACAGAATATATTATTCCAAAACACTCTATAAATAAACGATATATTTACACAAATCAATATAAATAGGCAATTAGTGCAAAACTTAATACCGTTCAACATTTTTCGTTTCACCAAAAATATTTTGCATGATAATTTGATTTTAAAACGATATACTTTTTTCTTGTCTGTTGTGTTTTAATTTCCATTTTATTCTTTACTTGTCTTTCAACTAAAAATATCTTTAACCTACTTTTGCCTTATTTCAACATTTAATCAAATCAGATTTTGTTTAGGTAGTTTTAAATAACAATTCTTGACAACGTGATCCAAAATATAGGCAATTTCATATTATTACTATAATATCAAGAATTTTTATACTATCAAGATAGGCCTGGCATGATCAGGTGGTTAGGGCGCTTGACTCGCAATCTGAGGGTCACGGGTTCAATCCCCTTCCCACCAAATATGCTCGCCCTTTCAGCCGTGGGAGCGTTATAATGTGACGGTCATTCCCACTATTCGTTGGTAAAGTAGCAACCCAAGAGTTGGCGGTGGGTGGTGGTGACTAGCTGACTTTCACTGCTAAATTAGAGACGGCTAACACAGATAGCCCTCGTGTAGCTTTGCCCTAAATTCAAAACAAACCAAAACAATCAAGATAATATGTTTTATAAGCTACATTCATCAAACCCAGCAGCTTTAAGGTTAGTAATATTGATAGATACATCAGTGCGATATCCAGCAAAACATTCGTGAGCAAAAAAATCATTGAACTCTATCTTGCTTGATTACAATGATAACTGGGCATCACTGACCATTATGACAATGTAGGATAAAGACAGTTTCAACTCAAATTCACAAGCTAGGAACCATTGAACTCTATCTCATTCTAACATATGATGGTTTGGACACAGATCTGCGAGTAAGGAAAGACAGGACATTTAGGGCTATGCTTAGGTAACTATTGGACTCTACCTAAGTATAAGAACTAACTTTTATAAGCAAGGGATCATTACGCTGCCTAGCATGAACACAGATTGTGACATTTAGGGCTAACATGTTTGCATAATGTTATACAGGTTATGCAAGTTTATTTGTTTTGAGTCGTCGGGCGTAACCACGTTGTTAGCTGCGAATCATTGAGTCCGTAGTTTGCGTTCCGTTGCCTCAAAAAACCTGCACTGCGCATTTTGGGCTGTGCGTGTGTTATAAGAATGATAGCCAAATCCCACTATTCAATTAAAGTAGCCCAAGAGTAGGCCTAGGATAATACTGTTGAATAGCTGCCTTCCGTCTAGTGTAACAGTTTAAAATTGGTAGTCCTTGTGAAGCTTTTCGTGAATTCTAAAACAAACAATCCATTATTTTTTGGCATAAAAATATTTGCGACATTTGTTTAATATACAGCGAAAACACATATACTAAACCAAGTTTCACAGACCAATAGCGCAACAAAATGTAGCCATAACAAATACAGTTTAAGAGTCTTCATAGCATGATCAGCTCCATAATTCCCTATGTATTTGGAAACTAGTGAAACAGTGATTATCCTAATATGAAATTATTTCAGTAATTTATAAAAAAGGCCAATAATCTTTTAAACTGCTTCTTCTCCACAGAAGAAAAAGATGAAAGATAACATGGTCTTATTCGTAAAGTAATATGTGTAAATTAAAAACGTGTTAAAAACAATTCAAATTTCGCAAAGTAAATATCCTGAGATCTGCCCTTACATCTCTAAAACATTGGATCATATTATGAGGACTACATTTACGCATCTTGATCTCCTTACATCAGAAAGGACATTGAATTGTTGGTAAGGGTTCAGAAGGGAGCTACTAGGGTTATACCTCAGAGGGTTAAGATCTCTGATATTGTTATCCCTTGAAAAACGAAGAGTTAGATGGGATCTGAATGAGGTGCTTAAGATTGATAGTGTTGATGCGTCATCTCTTTTCGTACTTAGAGGACACAAATATAAATTTTAACAGGGTAGGAGACACCTTCAGTTAAGACAACTTTATGTTTCTAACAGAGTGGTTCGCCTTTACAATGGGTTTCATTCAGTTGTGGTAGATGCAGTTAGTTTAATGAAGCTTAAGGGAAGACTTTATAAGTATTTTAATGATAAAGGCTGTGTCTGAGTGTTTTATTTTTACCATAGTGTTTAGTAAAATTGATAGGATGGTCTAGATGGACCAACAGGTCCTTTGTTGTCCATAAATTAAAATTGTTTGTTTGTTTTTAATCATGCACAAAGCTACAAAAGGGCCATCTGTGCTCTGCCCACCACGGGTATCGAAACCCGGTTTCTAGCGTTGTAAGTCCGCAGACATACCGCTGTGCCACTGGGGGGCTAAATTACAATTACCTTAGGTGTCTGGCGCCGAGAAGAACATACTAAAGAACGCTATTGCTTTGGTTCGTAAAATTTAAAAAAATACGAACGGCAAGGGAAAGCATGAAATAAGACTACATTTTCAAACATTTCCCTGAATGGCAAAACACATTTTGCACACAATCTCAACTTAAGTATTAATAAATCCGTTATTGTAAATATTAATAGTTATTCCGTAATTTAATCATATCTACGACCCAAATAAACCAATTTAGTAAAAGACTGTTGATTTCAAGTAAGATATACCAAAACCACTTTATTTTGAAGTGCATTTCCTCATTATATCGTTCGACAAAATGTGTGTAAGAAGATTTCCTCGAATCTCATTTGCCTGCATATGTTTTCACATGTGAATAAAATAATGCTACTAAAAATCCAATAATAATTTTTTTTTCAAAATAAAATAAGATTAGAAATTTGCTCGAAGCTAGACAGTTTGTTGACGTGGAAAGGCAAACATATGACGTATTTAATATTAATGAACCCAGAAAAATGTGTGGGTTTCCAAATAAAAATAAAATTTTCTATTGGTTGGTTATCCAAGTAATGTGACACTGTCGAAACTGCAAAATATTATCTAGAGATAAGACTGGCAGCAGAATAAGGCTGATTTTTATCCGCCGGAATTTTCAAGCTACGATGCTTTTGAGGAAAATATAAAGTATGGTTATATAAGTTAAGCAACATTTTTAATACAAAATGTCCAAAGTTTTTCGGTTGCATTTTAAATGTAAAAGCGCCACCTATGGTAATGTTGCAGTGTGGTGTCTTCGAATATGTTCTTAGTAAGGTTTAACTGGCCTAGGCAGAAATATTAAAAATTAAAATCCGGGTTTATTTACGATCGCTATCTGATAAGAAATACTTTTACATGGAAATAAATTTTTAATTACGAATATAAATCCAAATAATGTAAGTTTATAACTCCTATATTCGCTGGTGATTTGAGCACAGTTGTAATGCACTTTACGCAGAAATAAATTTTGTAAAATATATAATTATGTCTCAGCAGAGAGACATATTGTTATTCTATTGTTTCTTCCTTTTCCAAACACTTTTCAATCGACCACCATTCCTTCATTTCCAGTTGATTGACTTAAAACTTGTTAGGGTTATACCTAGGTCCAATACAACCAGAAATATTTTTCATTTCATTCTAATTAGGCCGTTTTAAAGATTTATGGAGTTAAAGAACCCAAAAAAATCTATTATGGGCTCCTGTGCGGTCATATTTACAGCAATCAAGATGAAAATTGGCACAATAACATAGTTTCATGGGTCAAACACGTTGACATACAAAAAAAGTTAGATTTGCCCATTTTTGAGTTTTTTTTTAGGAAATCAGAGCTCACAAAGGGCATAATTTTAGGGGTTTTTTTTTACAATTTCTCCGCCATATTTCAGCCAATTTACATGGGATTTGGTACAAAGATAGTTTTTACAGGTCCTAAACAGGGATATAGAGAATTTTGGAATTGGACTCTTTTGCTCAGTTTTACAGCGAGAAAAGCACAATTTGGGGTTTTAGTGAATTATTCTCGTGTATATCAACCAACTTACATGGGATTTGCTACAAAGGTATCTTCTTGCAGGTCCCAAGCAGTGTTATAGACAGTTTCCAATTTGCTGTGTTTTTCACGATTTTTCTGGTGTCATAATTAACCATATTGAGATTGCGTGGCGGAGACATGTTGCATTCTCCTGCGAACGTTGACCTATTTAACTTACGTATTTTTTAAAAGATTTTATACGCTTGTATAATTTATTTGAGTAAATTGTAGCTTTTATTGCAGAGCATTGCAACTGCATATAAAAATATACATAGATATAATTTATTTGCTTAGACGTTTTTCCAAAACTTACCCAAATTGTTTAAAATTAGACATACCTTGAGGTATGATCACTTGATTAACACACATTTCATATCTTTATAATTACTTTTTAAATTCAAAGTGTTATAATAAATTGTTTTCCTAACTTTAATAAAATTAACAGCACTTTTAATACATACGCTTTGAGTGCATTTTGAAAGTAGCAGTGAATCCCTCTCCTTGGTTAAGGGTAGACACGTACGAGATACGGGCTGCTTACTAGTTGGCCTCACTCACCTCAGCAGTTCATAATTAAGAACGGCTACGCCTGAACCTTAGGATCTCTGGCCTGCACATTTAGCCTTTGAGGTGTAAGAAGTGTCATACAATTTAAAAATACTAACTACAGTTGTTTCTGTTTCTCCTCTTGTTACTTAGACAAATTCAACGTATCGTTTATGTTTTTCCTTTTTCAAAATCTGTAATGATTTCCTTGAAATACCAAGTTTCCTGCTGTTAACCGTATCTAACATCTTCAACTTCAACTGCCAAGAACACAACTTCAAAAAAATAAGCGGAACTCCTTTTGGAATTACAAACAGAAAAGATAGTGAGTTCCAGTAAGTATCGGCATAATTTCACACTGTGTTAACTCTACAAAAAATAAACATATTTTGAAACACCTTATAAAGAATGGAAAAACGCAGGAGACAAAGAAAATTTGTTGTTGTTATTGTTTTTAATAGCTTAATAGATGTAAACTGCTTGATGTTATGAGTGAGTACAAAGAATAAAGATAACAAAAAAGAGGTTTAAAAATTCTCAAGGTTTTCAATTTTGACATTAATTCTTTAATGACTATCAATACTTTTCATTATGATAAAAATATATTTTTGTCTCTATCCTATTTGAACAATTTAAATGTAATCCCTAAGTGTGAGCAACTATTTAAGGTAAACTTCATGACGAAAAACATGTCAACAATTTTTATATTCAAAAACATTTTTTTAATTCTTACAAGTAACCATCTATTGAACTTATTAAAATCCTGTCTCATTATTATGATATCGATCTGAGAACTGAATAAGTGAGGTGAGAAAATAAATATTTTTATAAAGTTTAAAATTACTGCTTATGTTTGGGCAAAAGAGTGATAAGATCAAAATATTACAAACGATGGGCACTAAAACTGAATTGTCTGTATAACGAAATTGCTTGTGTGTATTCTAAGATTTCACCGCTTCTTAAAAACCA
>NW_013666223.1:129614-139756 GCF_000517525.1 Limulus polyphemus
CAAACAAACAAACAAACAAACTTAAAAACCACGTTGCTGTTAAATATTCTCAAGCTAGAAAAGTGGAAAAACAAGAGAAAAAGGACGAAGTTCGAATCAAATCATCTATTTTAAATTGTTAGAGTTACTGATCAACGAAGGTACGTCGCTTAAGAAGTGTAATATGAAACAACTGTAGTTCACAATGGGCTTTAACATGCATATATTATGACCAGTTCAAGGGACAGTTTCAAAAACACAGCCTTTTATTATTTCGAATGCTTCGAAAATCAGAAACTTCATTCAGTGAGTTTTATATATCCTTATATTTTGAAACTCTTCTACTGTACTCTAGGTTTTTATAGTTGTTTACTTTTCTACTGTACTGTAGGTTTTTTGTGGTTATTTACTCTTCTACTGTACTGTAGGTTTTGTATGGTTGTTTACTTTTCTACTGTACTGTAGGTTTTGTATGGTTGTTTACTCTTCTACTGTACCGTAGGTTTTCTATGCTTGTTTACTTTTCCACTGTACTGTAGGTTTTTATAGTTGTTTACTTTTTTACTGTACTGTAGATTTTTTATGGTTATTCACTCTTCTACTGTACTGTAATTTTCTATGGTTGTTAACTCTTCTACTGTACTGTAGGTTTTCTATGCTTATTCATAGGTTATGTATGATTGTTTACTCTTCTACTGTACTGTAGGTTTTTTATGGTTGTTTACTCTTCTACTGTACTGTAGTTTTTATGTTTTTTTATTATTCTATTGTACTGTAGGTATATTATGTTTGTTTACTCTTCTACCGTACTGTAGATTTTTTATGGTTGTTTACTCTTCTACTGTACTTTAGGTTTTTTATGGTTGTTTACTATTCTACTGTACTGTAGGTTTTTATGGTTGTTTACTCTTTACTGTACCGTAGGTTTTTTATGGTTGTTTACTCTTCTACTGTACTGTAGTTTTTTTATGGTTGTTTACTCTTCTACTGTGCTGTAGTTTTTTATGGTTGTTTACTATTCCACTGTACTGTAGGTTTTTACGTTTGTTTGTCTTACATCGTCTCTTTAATATACGTATATTTGGAACTGATATCATGAGTTGCTTGAATAATTGTTATTATGAATGAAGAAATTCTTAAATAAACTTCTTGTACAAAAAAAAACTTCAAATGGTTGCCTTAATAGAGTTAATCACTCTTAATTCTACTTAAACTGAATAATAATAATAAAAAGATCTTTGTACTTCAAAGAAGCCGGCTATACTAGAAAATTCCCAATGTTCTTGACTGTCCTAATAAACTTAAACAACTTGGTTCAAACTACAACTTGCAAGATTCCCTGTCGATTATCGAGTACACTTTTTTAACTTATCCTTACAAGGATTTTAGCAAAACGTACAAGGTTTTCTGGTGATTATCGAGTAGAATGTTCTATCCTACCCCTAGGGAAGAGATTTCTTTCGTTAGAACATGCAATGACAATGCTAATCTTACCCGTTCAGAAGTTTAGCTAAAATGTGCATTGTTGATTAGCAAGTGTTATTTTCTAGCCATTCATAGATTTAGCTGAAACATATAAGCTATTTTTCTGTCCATATACTCAACAAATATATTCAATAATCAACAAAAACAAAATGTGAGGAATCTGTTCACAATTTTGACAAGAAATATTTTCACTTTCAGTATTTACTTACTTAACGAGCACAGTTCGTCTACGATGTTTAATAATTTTAAAACGAAAATTTTTATTGCATCAAAGTATCTTATGGATTGTCAAAACCTCTGGGTAATTTTTGTCTCAGGTCTTGTTTAATATTGAAAACTACACGCTACGAAACGTCACTAGTCTTTATGTGCTTTCGCTTGTATTCATCATCTTTAAATTCAAATGCTTAATGCATCACAATATTTATATATATATATATATATATTACTTCTCGCATGTGGACAAAATCTATAGACTTTCATTTATTTTCAAGTCTGCTCAACACAAACCATGAGTGCTGTGTATCGTGTAGAAGCTCAGGCGGAAAATATATACTTCGTTTCATACTAACTAGTATGTGAAATTATTTTTTGCAAGCTCAGGCCGGTACGTTTGTAAACACGTGCATATCTATGTAAATAAACTGCTAAAGAACATTCAGCAGTCTTGCGTACGAAATTTTCAAATAAAACCACAAATCGCTGTAGTAACCCAAGTATCTATACATCTTAACTTATAAATAAAAAGTTGATTCACAGTTTTTAGTGTAGCTTTTACATACACACGCACTCTTATACTCTTTCATTCCCAAAGAAAATTTGAGTCAATGCTATAAATTAAAAACCTACAATCTCAGGTTAGGAAACAAACCCATACTTTGACCAGCTAACAACTGCAATTTTGAACAATATCAACTCTCATCAGTACAACTAGATTGATGAGAGACAACTGTCACTCGCTGGGGCTTCGAATGGTGGTAACAACTTGGTGTATAGTTTTAGATGATATCTTTGACAAAATAAAAAGAGAGACTCAGTCTTGAGAAAGATTACGTTGTTAACTGACCTGATTTTTCTAATTTAGTTTTCAAACGAAATTCAGCAGTTAGGTTTTCTTCGGTGAAATTGTTCGAAGTTGCAGTTATCAACTAGTCATGATGTGGTCTTTGTTACCTTACGTAATCTGGTGTATGTTTTCATTTTGCAACTCTCAACAACAACAAGGACTGTAGAAAACTGAATGCTAAATCTAACTGGAAAACTATATAGTCTCAAACTCTCTTTCGAATGGAAGAATATATAAAGTTGTGTATACATATAAAAAATACACAAGGTCATTTTCTACACCTAATGTCATTTAAATCTCCATTGGGTGACATTTTTTACCATTGACGTAGATCATGGCATAGGTTTTGTTACTTAACGTGAGCTTAAATGTTTTTATTTTATATTAATGTATGTTGTCAAACTTTTTTTTTTTACTCATCGCCATCTCAAAACATTTTTAACGCGACAGTTCTTTTTTATTATTTTTAAGTGATTCTAATTTTCGTTAATTAATACAATTTGAATTATTGTAAACACGAATTTCATCAGCCCGCCTATTGGTTTAAATAGTTATCACAATACAAAATCCACCAACTAAACGATAGTGTATTAGGAATGAAAGATGTTTACTTGATGAGTGCACATACCCGGTTAGTGGAGGCCTGAGTTTCGATCCCCTAGTTTTCATTATTGTTCGAATCACTAAAATTGTGCAGAAAAGTGTCTCACTAAGAATAATGCTACCTTGTAAAAGCAAAAGGCGTTTCAAAGCAAATAACATAACTTTAATATCCTTTGCAACACCCTTTCATCCTGAAATTACCGACTTATTTTTGTATTGTTCACCACCAATTAGTGTCCCCTTATTGTGTGATATTGAATAGTTTTAAAATTCAGTATAAAGAACTGACCCAAAACATTGGATGAAACGACTTATTTTCGAAGTAAAATAAACAAGAAGTAATAAGTGGTACTAGCTGCAATGTTAATGATATTTTTGTTATCCATATGTTATTAGAGGTCTTGTAATGAACAAAGTAATATACCTACAAGCAATTTGGTGCATACATAATACCTGTAAGCTATGATAACCCTCATTTTCAGTGCTGATCGACCTAAAGTAATGTCTTGAAGTCTTGACCACTGATGTAAATATTGTTACAGAATTTTTGTCGTATCATCCTCGTGTATCACGTAATGAAATGCTTTCTTTTGTTCCTTACCATTTAAATCTAAATATAATAAAACACAAAAATCTGCGTGTATGTCTGTTTGTTCTTTATCTAACTACTCCTAGGTCGCTCAAACAAACTTTGTGGGATGATAGTTTGAAACAATGGGCATGTTAACGGATGCTTCACAACCCCTCCACCCCCTATTATTGATGTTATTGAGCATTTATTATCTTTGGCGTAAATTAACATTAACTATATACATAGATGACGCCATATTCTCACACAAAAACCCCAAAAAATTGTTATTAAATTTTCTATAGCACAACATGCACAGACTGTGGGGGAGGGTGCACAAACGTCTTATATATGTCTTAGAGAGTGCGCCAGCACTCTTTATTGGAGGAATGGAATATAGAAAATGCCGCCATTATTGCAATAATACATACACTCAGATGATGTTTCTACTCCAACAGCCACGATAAGGCTGATATGAAGAGCCGTTTCTTAAGTTATACCCACTTCCTACTTTGACTCGTGACCTTAACCTGCATCCTGTAAGACACTTCTGCAGCCAATGGCCGTCAATTAATTAATAGTGTGAAACAGTGTGGAAGGACATTAAAAGGTGGGTGTCGAAAGCAGTAATAGAAAGCACCCCTATCGCCACCATTTTCCCCGCTACTCTGACCATCGAACAGCATATATCTTGTTTTAAATATATATATATATATATATTAAATTCTTAAAGCTGATACAAAACTTTTGGTGAGGTAATAATTAATACTGTAATATTATATTATATTGTAAATAAACTGTGTGAAAGTTAGGACTTTTGTGTTATTTATCATAATATCTATCCCCACATTTTTTAAGTTCATAACCCGGACAAAGGACGAGCACCTCAGCTCGTTAGTTATAAATTCTAAATATGTGACAGTCAATTGATGGGATCATTAGGATCTCAACTATTAGATTGTTGTTGTATTTTTAGATTTTTTCTATTGTAGTAGAGATTGCCCATTGATGTATATTTTTTAGTAAGATGACGCCGTTTAACCGTTTGTTTGTTTGTTTTTGAATTTCGCGCAAAACTACACGAAGGCTATTTGCGCTAGCCGTCCCTGATTTAGCAGTGTAAGACTAGAGGGAAGTCAACTAGACATCACCACCCACCGCCAACTCTTGGTCTACTCTTTTACCAACGAATAGTAGAATTGACCGTCACATTATAACGCCCACACGGCTGAAAGGGCGAGCATGTTTGGTGGGACGGGGATTCGAACCCGTGACCCAAAGATTGTGAGTCGAGCTCCCTAACCACCTGGCCATGCCGGGCCCCCGTTTAACTGAAACTATTGTTACTGATTTCAAAGGTCTAAGGAACGACCAAACGTGTATGAACACTTTTCAAAGATTGTTTTCTTCTTTGGCTGCAACTCCTAAAGAAAATGGAAGAGACCACTCTTTCAAAATCTTTGAAAAATTGTATTTTTAAACCATGTTGTCAAGTAAATTAGTTGTGTGTGTTGTATTACATGATGTACCTAAATTTGTTTGTCTGTATTTCATATTGTTTTGATACCAAAAGTTTATTCTTGGTCTATTTATGCCCCTTTAATGACTTAATGATGTTAAGTATTCTCCAATAAAATTTATTTGCTACACATAGATATGTTGTCCGTACCCATTTTTAACTAGTGAGCTTCATTTTACTTTTCATTTTTAATAATGAGTATATCAACCACAGTCAATTTGTTGTTTACTGTTAGTGTTAACTTTTACAGAAGTTGAGTATATTACATTAAAACATTTTGAAGCCTCATTAAGTCGTCCGATTATGCTCTACTTGACGACCGTGCATCTTGACAACAGTTCTGCAATATAGATTCCATTGTGATCAGGTCCATCGTAAGGCTATCATTTCCAAAGTGTACCACTTGTTTCAACAGCCCGATTGCACAGAAATCCATAGGAACTGCGTCCGGCAACTTGACTCTGTGTGGAAAAGCATGAAAGTCCTTGATTATGTTGTGTACTGTTTCCTGGGTCACTGTTCCATGATGCCATAATTTTCTCTACCACACCTGAAGAATAGCTTGTGGAGAAACTATTTCTGAATTGTTCTGATGCCTCGAACTGAACCATATTCTTTTGTTTTTCAAATCCATTAAATACTAGAGATATCCCCATCTTCGAAGTCTCCGATCTGAACACATATTCATGATCTGAGTGTGCGAATATTTTGAATGGTAAAGGACAATTATATACTTTCCCAAACAGATCAATTTTTGATGGCATCACGCTATTTTTGCATATTCACGATCGTTTTAATATCACGAACTCACCCTCTGTATAATACTTATAATTATGCGTATTTTCTTATTTATGAAGTATCTATAAATGTAGAACAAAAAGTTAATCGTTTTGCAAAATTCAGAATATTTATGAAGGCTTAGTTCACAGCATGATTATGAATTTATCATTATACTATTTTATTTAACATACATTTTTAAATAGGACGTTTTTGAAGAAAAGATGTAAGGCTCAGCATGAGGAGTTATCAGTTTGTGCCTTTAGCCCTATTATTTGAGTCGGCTCACACTACTGGTATAAATATAATGCTCTATAACCTGAACTATCTCGATTTATATCCCAAGCAGACAACTTTTTATCCTGACTGTTACAACATTTAACAAGTATCAATGTTAAATCTTTTAAAAACTAGACTACGGTTATAAATGATATGCATGTGTCTAGAGACTTTATTACGTATAAGTTACTTGTAATATATGAAATTGATTTTCGCACTAGAAACTTTAGAGCATTGTCAATCACACACACTCTGACTAGAACTTACCCGAAAGGCTGAAGCGACTTTTAAAAACTGGACTACGGTTATAAATGATATGCATGTGTCTAGAGAC
The DNA here is from genome assembly GCF_000517525.1 of Limulus polyphemus. Lineage (NCBI taxonomy): Eukaryota > Metazoa > Arthropoda > Merostomata > Xiphosura > Limulidae > Limulus > Limulus polyphemus. Next base: position 136,225 of record NW_013666223.1, read on the forward strand.
TTTATTACGTATAAGTTACTTGTAATATATGAAATTAATTTTCGCACTAGAAACTTTAGAGCATTGTCAATCACACACACTCTGACTAGAACTTACCCGAAAGGCTGAAGCGACTTTTAAAAACTGGACTACGGTTATAAATGATATGCATGTGTCTAGAGACTTTATTACGTATAAGTTACTTGTAATATATGAAATTAATTTTCGCACTAGAAACTTTAGAGCATTGTCAATCACACACACTCTGACTAGAACTTACCCGAAAGGCTGAAGCGATTTCGATAAGTGAACTGTTCTTTATCACAGTAAAAAAGACTTAAGTTGCTCTGTGAATAAGCACAAGAGAAAAAATTGAAAGATTCTTTGAATTTACTAGATGTGAATTATTTGCTCTAAGTTCAGCTAACAATATTTGATTAATTAATGCCTGAGATTCCATTTCATTAGGAATTTTGAGCATAAAAAATCTTACAGTAAATTATATTTTCATTGTGGTAGAGTTTGCTGAAACTTAAGTTATTTGGTAATGATAAAATGTTTAAAGCAGTTACTATCATGGGTAATCGCTGTAAGTCTTCCAAAGTAAAAACTTAGACCATCCATTCCCCTATGTATAGGAAATTTATTTTTAGATCAGGATCACTGACTTGTTGGCATTTGTATTTAACTTAAGTTTGGCCTTACTTTAGTTTTAATATTAGAAAACATCCACTTCTGATCAGTCATAAGTGTCCAAGTCGAATTCATTGGAACTTACTTGCTATCATCTTGCTATTTGACATTTCATCATAAATTATCACTGTAAACATGACTGAACAAGCAATTTGAAAACACTACTTCAGAAGGAACTGGACATTGCCTGTTCCTTACGTGGTGTTTACAGAATTAGATATTATAAAGTAACCTTTGTGGCATTATAGTTAATGAGCTTTAGAAAGTTTTGTATTAAGTTTTATGCCATATTAGACATAACGTAAAATACATTGTACACCTTCTGATCAATGGTTTAACACTTCATTTACAGGATAGGATGACTTTAACACTTGTTGCATTCTACAGTGAAGAGAGATTAGTAAACGGTAAGGTTCTCGAATGTCAGTTTAGAAAGGAAACTATGTTTTTCCTGTTGATATATCATTGGTTATGTCTAGTGTATTTTCAAATTTCTAATTTGTTCACAAGAATAGAAAAGCTTTTACGCGACTTGGACTTTTCTAAACCAAAGGCTGGAATTATGAAATTCATGACATATTTGTAGAGTTTATGTCAGTGTTGAGTAGATGTTGTTATCTTGTGATTTGATATTGTGTATTACAAGATTTTACATTTTTAGTTTTGTTCTAGTTTTTACGCTATTCATTTAGGAATATTAATACATTTCTAGCAATATTTTATTCTATTATAATAAGAATGTATTTGTTTGTGTCTAAGCGCAAATCTACACAATGGACTATCTGTGATGTGGCAACCGCAGATATTGAACCCGGATTTTCAGTGTTATAAACCTTCAATTTTACCTATGAACTACCGGGGCTGGAAATAATGTAGCACATTTATGTTAAATATTGTTACCAAATTCAAGTGAAAACTAAAGTCCCCTTAAATAATTTACCTACTCTTGTTTTAAATAGGCTTTCCTCATTCCTTATACTTCAAACTTTCTTACTGTACCTGTTTCTTCAACCAATTAAGGTTATTAAAAAGACCGTAAATATTTTTGAGATATTCAGTTCAGTCAAGCTAGCTATTGGCATTCAGTTAAGGAACCACCTTACAAGTAATCTTTATACATAGGGTCGATTGGGTTGTTGACGATCCATGATACCAATTTCCATACTTAATCGTCTTTCGAAGGCCTGTGACAACACAAATTATAATCCTTGGTCCTTGTGTTTCAATTCAGCTGAATCATGGTGACTTGTAAGAGCAAATTGTGCTTAAACTTGATATTTTCTACTAGAGTTACATTAGAGGATTTTACAACACGACAGTGTCATATTGTGCGATTATAAAAGCATACAGTACACGGAACTGGCATATTGAAGAAAATGACATCTGTAGTGTTTAAATGTATTGATAAATCAGGGAAACATCTGATTCCAGTAGGACAAAAACAGGCTAACCTAGCCTGACTACCATCACACACATTGATCCATAAACTCTTCCCATGCAGACTAACACTCTGTTTTTATGATACCATTTTTGTAACCTCGTGCTAGACCTCTATACTAAAATAAATTACACAGGCCTGCGATGGTTTTATTGTCTTGAAATTTTTACATGCTCAACAAAAATTCCTGTACGCTGAATCCGAACATTATATCCATTTTTCTCTATCACGTACAAATGTTTCACAAAACGTCATAAAGTAATACATGAAAGACCACAACACCTAGTTTTGAGACTAAAAGACGTAGATTTCACAAAAAGAAATCAAGACGAATGACGTTTTCTTCAGTGTGTTTGTATTTGTGTTTCGTCAAGAAATTCATTTCACGTTTTGAAAAACTTTCATTAACCCCCTCCAAACAAACTACATTACGTATAATAGTTAAACGAACCGCCTAAACGTCACGTTAGTGTAGCTTATATAATGTGTAAAGTTTAGTATACTCTAATCCCTTATAGTGATGACACGCGACGAGAAACACATTCGGTATGTAATGCTGTTTGAATACGAGAAGGGAAACACCGCCTCTGTATACACAAAGAATATCAAAGAACTTTATGGAAATGTTTTGAACGTTCGTAAGTGTCAACAATAGCTCAGCAAATTTCGTTCAGGTGACTTTAGCCTTAAAAACTGTGATGGCATGGGCCGACATGTTGGAATTGATATTGATGCTCAGAAGACGCTTGTTGAGTCTAACCCAAGGCAACACACACGTGAAATGACCCTGAAATTGCATGACTCTCATGAAACAATACGTAAACGTCTAAGAAATATGGAAACACCTCCATAAAGAAGGTGTTTAGGTGCCTCACGAACTCTCCGATGATCATCGTTTCTAACGTGTGAATGTTGCTTCATCTCTTCTGGCGCATAATGCGCGTGAACCATTTTTGAACAGAATTGTCACCGGTGATGAAAAATAGATTCTCTATGCGAATATTAAACGCCAAAAACAATGGCTCAGCCCCAGACAAAAACCACTCTCGACCCCCAAACCTGGACTCCATCCGCAGAAAGTGATGCTTTACATTTGGTGGGACATCAAAGGAGTAATTCATTTCGAACTTCTCAATTCACGGCGAACTGTCAATGCAAAGATCTATAGTCAGCAACTGTAACGTTTAAATCAAGCCCTTCATCAGAAACGTCCTTCACTTGTCAATCAGAAATGTGTTCTTCTTCTCCATGACAATGCAGTCCACATGTAGCACGTTTGACGCAACACAAGATTATGGAGTTAGGTTGGGAAGTTCTCCCCCTCCCACCGTATTCTCCAGATATGGCACCATGAAATTACCATCTTTTCGTTCGCTGCAACACCATCTTAATGGGAAAACGTATGTACATGTGGAAGGTGTT
>NW_013666223.1:140718-149806 GCF_000517525.1 Limulus polyphemus
AACACTGAAATATTTTCCTTTATTTCAGAAAGCATGTTGTATTAAAACTCGTATAAAACAACTTAAGTATATGTACCTAGGTAGATCAAAAGTTAGAAAAATATTCGAGTGAAAACATTTCATTCCGGCGAATGAGGAGGAGACCATGCAAAGAGCGATGTTGGCTGCACGTCACAGGCCAAACGTTTTTCAAAACAATGTAAGTCAACTCAAAACTTGCTGTTTGGCTATGTTCGTGATGGGCAAAGCAAAGACCGCCCATTGTGTAGCTTTGAGCTTAACAACAAACAAACAAACAAATCATTTAGCTGGTCTCCAACGGCTCAGTACTAAACTTGGGGGGGGGGTCTCTAACGGTAAAATTCAGCTTTCGATCCACGAGGGCACAGTGTAAGCAGCCCATTGTCCAGCTATTCACTTGCAAATAAACAAAATTGTTTGGCCCCCTTTTGAAAACTTAATTTTGAAATATGTGAACATGTCTTGTATTCTAAAAGCTTGCGTTCCTTCTTCTATATAGCTCTTAATAAAGTTTACGAAAACAAAATAACATTTGTTAGCCCCTTCTCACCTAAATAAACACTCTCAACTTTCCTTAGTTTCTTGGAAGGAGAAATATATCACTAGCTATCCTCCAGAAGAAGATAAAATACAGACTGTATAAGCTACGGTGGTCTTGCGGTCATTTATGTCGAGTTTACTATCCCTTCTTAACACACAAGGAGTTATTGTTATCGTATTTCAGTTCACCACTTTACATTCGTTTTAAGAGTTTTAATGTGGATAATCTATTACCTCACTTTGAAAGAATAAACTGAAGTACTACTGACTCCAACTCTTGGACATTTAAATGTTAGCTACATTAGCTTATAACAGTTTTATTGAGCCAACGAATCCTTACAAAACAGACCAATTTGTTTTTAATATTCATATAAAGTTTCGTCGGGACATATTAAAGCTATGTCAAATATTAATTTCTTTTTAAACTACTCTTAGTTACGCTGTAGAAAAGTGCCTAAGACTCTCATTTACTTCCACTTGTTTAAGTTTACTTAAGTTATGATACTAGTGGCTCTTGTCCGTAAACTAGTTTTTCTTCACTTTTTTTCATACAACAATCTTAATGATTGAGTTCAATATATCTAGAACACATACTTATATATACGAAAATTTAAAAGTGAAAACTTAAAAATAATATGTTAAGAATTCGACCTATGACTCAAATAACATTGATTTATTAGCGTCAGTTTGTAAAGTCTACATTAAAAGTAACTTAAAAAAGTAACTTTATAAGTGCTTGAGTGTGAAAGCACATTATGCTAATATGATAATAAATTGTCAAATATCGATTTATAAGCACAATGAAGTGGTTTATTTTGGGGAAACATACCACACGTTTCCACAGAGCATTGGTCTGTCTTCTTCAGTATTACGCTCTCTCCAAAATAAACCACTTCATTGTGCTTATAAATCGTTATTTGACAATTTATTATTAACTTTTTAAGGGTTTATTACTTTATGTTCGAAAGCATTCTATAGATTGAGATTACATTTTTGTTTAAATGTGATTATTTGTCTTCAAACAAAACTGAAATACATTTCTTGAGTGAGATGTTTTTATAAATATAATTCAAGATATTTTAGCTTTAAATTTCACCACTAGCTTCTTAATTTTTACTTTTAGGTTTTGGAATTTTTGATCTCCATAAGGAGTATTTTAAATATTTATTTGATTTTCTTCCACAGGCAAAAATGACGGAATGAAAAGAGCTTTGAATACTAATACTTTATTTTTATGTTCCCACTGTCCTGCAAAGATTATTGTAATTTCTCTCTGCTAAACGAAAGTATAAGGTAAATATGAAATACACGACATACGTAATGATGTAATTTATAAAATCAGTATCACATAAGCAATTACTGTAAAAAATGGATAATGTTGCAAAATATCATTTATTCAGAGAGATTTCCTATACTTGCGGAATAAACATATACACAAAACCTTTGTTGTTGTCTTTGTTTGTACTGTGATACATGTGTACCTACTCTGATGTGCTTGGATTGCAGTTGTGAACCCTTGCGATTACATTAAGCTCTGCTAATGAGACTATTTTTTCTGTTGGCTTTAATATTGAGATAAATATCTTCGTAATTCTGTGAACAACACACAAAAAAACACAAACACGGGCACAGTGCTAGTCTAAAACATCTAACACATAATGTAAATGACACTGCATGGGGTAAACTTTTCCATCTTCATCTTCTCTGCCGCCAACAACCTGTACAGAAATAATCAGTACATTTAAATTCACTACATACACAGAAACAAATTCAGTGGATAACCTGTTATAACAGCCAATGTTTATGTTGAAGATAGCATCATATTATCACTCTGGTATTTAATACTGTTAAAATTTAAAACATCTTCTACTCTACGTTTTCTAACAATTTGCAAATAAAGCATTAAATAACAATGATTGAATGGAAAAATTGAAGCCAGATCCAAAGATAATAACATACCTGATCAGAATCTGAAAAGATGGAACCAGATTAAAACTTGTAAGAAGTAAACATTGAATAAATAAAAATATTGACAACTAATCAGTCTCCAAGATGAACAAGTAATCTAAGAAAAATCTTATAAATTCAATAATTTAACAAACATATTAAATGAAAATACAATAACAGCATCTTTTACAGCAGACAAGTTCATATTTTATAATCACAACGTTTCTACTCATTAAAGTAAGAACTTGTCTACAGTAAAAATTGCTGTTATTGTATTTTCAATTAATTATTCAGTTCAGTAGGCTTCTTCCTAAACATTAAACATACAATATATATAAGAGGTGTTATCATACCAGAAAAGAAAGAAAACGTCGACGAAATTCAACGAATACCACGGCTAAAATAGGCTTGGTTATCACTCTGTGATTACTTTCATCTTTCCAAAGCTGGAGTGGTGAATTCTAGCATCGAATGAATTTTGGCAAAATAAAATATGATGTGGAAACAAAAGTAAGTGAAGTAAAGACAACGAACACAGAAATATCATTAAGGAAATAGACTTCCTACATGTGAAACATCATGAAAAATACAAACTGCTCATAACACACAGACATCGAATAAAGTAAATCTTCAAATAATGAACTATTATGCACAACAATAAACATACAAAATTACGGTAAAACAACACTGTAATATCATGTAAAACAAACTTATAATACTGAAACAGCTAGTTAAGTAAGAATAATCACAACAACAAAATATCGTTTAAAACAAAACTCTAGTATCCAATACAATGAGATATCATGCACAGCAATAAACTTATAACACGGAAATATATTATCTAAAACAACTGTCTTTATAATAATAAAACGTTTGTAAATTAAAAGAAAATCTCTCCTAACGAACAACAGTTACGCAACATTAATAAAAATGAAAAATCATGTCAAACAACAAACCTTTCGTAACACAGAATTCATACAGTCCACAGAACAGTAAAATATCGCTTAAAACAACAAACTCTTAACACTGAAAAATCAAGTAATGTTAAAGTCTCCATAACAGAAAAATACTTTATAAAATAAAAAGTTTACTATGAAACAACTTTAAAGTAAAGCAAACCTTCATATTAATGAAATTGGGTAAAACAACAAATCCCATATAACACAGAAATATCAACTATCACAACAATCTTCATAAAAACATAACATAAAAAAACAATTACCATAACACAAATATAGTTCACAATAATCTTCATAAGTGTAAAATACTTTGTGAAACTACTAATATATATAAGAAAGATACATGAAGTAAAGCAATTCCAGTGAATTACTACAGCGTAACTTTTATAACTGATTAATCCTTTTAGTGACATGTGCTTAAATGAAATAAAATCAAACAATAAACTAAACTTAGCAATGTTTCAGGCCTAGGATTATAACAGACAATTACCGTGGTTTTGTTAAAGCAGATGAAATTTAACTCATGCTTTTACCTTAGTTATTTGAACCAAAATTCTCATAACACATAAACTCTACTAGATAAGCAATCTTAATAATAACGAAAAGTATATATAAGTAATAATAATATCTTATAATGCAAAAACTACAAGTAAAGCATTCATACTTATAAGAATGAAAAATTGTGTAAACGACAATAACATGAAAACCTTGAATAATACAGCAGTATTCATAGTTCAAAAAATGAAGTATTTCAACGTTCCTCGTCACCATGAAATATGGTATAAAACTATAAATTCTCAGAACACAGAAAACTAAAAATTTCTCATAATATTAATAGTTAAAAATCAAGTCCACAATAGCCTTTATAATAATGTAATATTGTTAAGATAATAAACCTTATAACACAAAATAATTCAAGTAATGTACAGTCTTAATAACAATGAAATACTGAATAAAAAGATAAAATAATGATACAGAATCATCGAGCCAATGTATCAGTCATTATAGCAATAACATATTTTGTAAAATAATAAACCTCTCTTGAAGGAGGCTCTTCGGTGTATTTCTGGGTTTAGTTTCGTGATTGATTGTTTCTGGTTTGTTTCTTTTTGGCTAATGGTATCCATAGTTTGCTATTTCTAATCCTTAGTTGGGAGTTGTTTTGTATTTCCAATATGGATGGATGCTTTGATCTTTTTGTTGTTTCTTTTTTTCACTTATGTTCTCTGTCAGTGGTTCTACAACTGTTCCAATCTACTTTACGTTACGTTTCCGTAACATGTATTCTTCAATAGCTGATGCGCTGTTTCTCATCGGTTGAACAGCATCTTTAGTTCCATAAACAGTTGTTCTAGAAGCCTATTTCTCCTATGTATGAAGATCTGCAAGAAGTTTTGTAGATAGAATTTTCTTTCAGGACCGCGCTACCTGTATATCAATCTTGACAATCGAAAAACTACAGACCTGACAAATATGTGCGCTCACCAGGCAGTTTGCCCAAATCAACAACTCGTATAACAGTTATCTTCCTGCTCAATATGTCTTTCAAACAATAAATTTCTCAAACTTTAGAAGAGTCCAGTAATGTGCCACTTTTCGTAACAATGAAATCCCCTTACAAGAATAAAATTCAAGTACACAGTATATAATAATCTAATTTTGTATAAAACAACAAAACTTTTACAATACAAAAATTCCTGCAAAGTAGCAGTTTAAATAATAATGATATAATACCATGTAAATGAGCAATTGTATATCACAGAAATATCAAGTACATTAACAGTTTTCATAGCAATAAAAACTGCGCAAGGATGAAACGTTCGAAACGCAGAAACATCTAGTAAAGCATCAATTTTCATTAACATGTGAAACAATAATTTTCTCAACATAATGAAGTATCAAGAAAATAAATAATATTTATAACAGTGGAATATCGTGTAAAACAATTAAACTCTCATGACACAAAAACTTCAAGAAAAGCTACAGTCTCAAAACAACAACCTGTTGAATATAACATCACATTCGTAAACATAATCTCTGAGTAATCAGAAATCTTCATAACAGTGTAATGTCATGTAAAATAAAATTATAACGCTTAAACATAGATAAAGAGTCTGTCTTCATAACACAAAATACAGTGCAAAAAAGAATATCTCTTATAACACCGAAACATCAAATATCAGTTTTCATAACAATGATTCACCTTACAAAAACTCATAACAGAATCATCTAGTAAAGGAATGGTCTACATGACCAAATATTTCTGTATAATACTTCAAACCTCTCATGATGTAGGAACATCCAGTAAACCACGGCATTCATAACAGTAAAACATCGTTCAAGACTAAGCATATCTTGATACAGAAATGGCAAGTATTTAAAAGAAAGTATCCAAAAGAATGAAAAGTTGTACAAAATAATAAAACTCTTATGACGCAGAAAATTTAAGACAAACACAATCTTCCTACCAGCGATATACCGTGTAAATTAACAAAATCATTATAAAGAAACATCAAATAATGAACAGTCCTCATAACACTGAACTATTATATCAAATAACAACACTCACACAACACAGAAACGTTCAGAGAAATAATATGCTTCAAAATCATGCATCGTATAAAGCAACAAACGTCTCACAACAAAGTAACGTCAGTAAAGCAAGTTTTCAAAACAATAGAATATTGTATAAAAACAATAAAACTCTCTAATGACGCATTAACATCGTATAAGACAAGTTTTTACAACAACAAAATATTGTGTAAAAGTAAACTGACAATAATCTAATATGTGTTGCATAATATTACTCAGTATTGTAGAACGGTCTTGTTTTTTTATTCAGAATTTTCACTGCATACTGGAGGAATCTAGACATTTTGGCTATAAAACAAACAAAAAATTACCTTTACTCTCCATATAGCAATGAAAAACATATTATTTCAGCCTACATTTCACCAGTGCATTTCGTCAGGTCTAGTAGTATGAAAAACTAGCCCTGATGAAGGAGCAATGGCAAAACGTTGGCTGAAATATAAAGTTTTTATTGTCATCTGGAGTGTAAATGTCGTTGTTTTTTAACTTTATTGCTCAGTATTGTAGAAAGGTGATTGTGTAAAAGAAGTATGCATGTTTATGTAAAATATATGTATGGAATGAAACAGGCAAAGTGTTGTTAACGTAGACGTTTTTGGTTGTTTTTGCTGATATTTATAAAGATAGATCACCATGTAGTTTATTCTATCATTATTCTTCATTTTTCTTATTAAAATTAGATTTCCTAAAAAAAATCAGTAGTCCAAGTTTTTTAATAAAGATAAGGCCACATTAGTTTAACGCAGTTACGAAGAGTAGAAAAAATATTTCTCAAAATAGCTAATATTTAAATTTTCTGAAATAACGTAAATAAAATAATGTTATTCCTAATTTTTTAAATTTAGAATTTCGTTCAAAACAATGTGAAACAGCAAAAAATATTGTTTTCTTCTGATTGTTGAGATTAATGTCAAATCAGCATCACAATACACTCTGCAATCCCATTATGAAAAATAACTAATTCATGAAAAAGTGTAACTTTTCTAGACTGTACACACTTACACGGTTAATTGACAATAACTATAATAAGATCTTAATTAAGAGTAGGTGAACTCAGATTAAGAAGTTAAATGAATTAAAACATAGGTCAGGTGGTTAGGGCGCTCGACTCGCACGCTGATGGTGGCGGGTTTGAATCCCTGTCCCACAAAAAAAAAAATTGCTCGTCCTTTCAGCCGTGGAGGCGTTATAAGTGACGGTCAATCCCACTATTTGTTGGTAAAAGAGTAGCCCAACAGTTGACGGTGGATGGTAATGACTAGCTGCTTCCCTGTCTTATACTGCTAAATTTGCGGGAAAAACAAACAAACAATTAAAACATTTTTTGTGCAACGTGCCGATTTTTATCGAAGAACCTAATAAAATGATTTATAATCTTTCTGATTATCAGTTGAGTGACGTGCAGTACAAACAAAAAAAGTTATATCCATAGGTTTAAAATTCTATTTTCCGTCCAAAGCTCAGTACATAAATTTTTATTACACCATTAGATTTATTCTTAAGAAATTTAGAAGAGTTTTCTATTTGGACAAATGATAAAAGCTCTCAACAGGTTTATAGTTTGGTTTCAGTTTTGATTTAGAAAATTTTCATGATAATAATCACAAATACACTGTACACAATATATCTAGAAAAGAAGAGGCGGCTTTACAGACTTTAAAAATCAATAAAGATGTCGCCATTGTAAAACCAGATAAAAGTAATAGTTTCGTAATCCTGAAAGAAATCCTGACTTACACCATTAAGGTTCTGTATACGTTAAAATATTTGAGTACATTTAAAAGATTAAAAGAGAATCCGACAAAACAAAGATAAGCGAATTTCCAAGATATTTGTTGAAGATAAAAATGAAGGTATCGTTAATGATACAATATACAATAACATAAGACCTGTAGGAGTACACTATGATGTATTATATGGTTTATCACAGGTTCATAAAACAGATAATCCTGCTTGGCCAATTTTCTCAAACATGGGCACATTTAATCATAAGCCAGCTGGATTTTATTGCTTTTTAGAAGTTAAATATTTATAATCAATATCCTTTTAAAGACATTTTTGAAGTTTCTTCATTTGCAAGAATACTTAAAACTTGATGAATCTGTTTATTGTGCTAGTTTTGATATCATTTCGTTATTCACTAGCTTACCTCTAAATGAATTGTTACAGTTAACATGTGATTTAGTTTTTTGAAAAACTAAAAATGTAAAAGGATTAACTAAAGAAGTTTTTAAGAAATAATTGAAATTCGCTACGAAAGGATATTGTTTTGTTTTTGATAACAAATTGTATGATCAAACTGATGGAGTTTCAATGGGGTCAAAGTTCGCATTCTTTCTGGCCAATCTTTATATGCGCAAAAGAAAAAACATGGTTAGAAATACATTTACAAGACATTTATCAGACTTTTAATAGATTATGTCCGATGGTAACGTGTAACATGAATCATAACCAACTTCTGACACTTAAAAAACTTCAAACCGGTAATACGTCTTGTCACCGCCTCCCTCACTACACACCGGCATGCTACGTGGAAAAACACACTTCACAACATACAATACAAGAACGCATATCTAAACTTGCAACTGAATATTACAAAAGAGCCACCTACCGAAATACCCCCAAACCATGATGCAAATACCTATTGGTGGTGTGTTAGTGATGTTGTGTATCATGTTGTATGGGGCCAAATATCTATCGCCATACAACATGATACACAACATCACTAACACACCAACACAAAAACCTATCCCGATACAACATGATACACAACATCACTATCACACCACCACGAATATCTATCCCCATACAAAATGATACACAACATCACTAACACACCACCACAAATACCTATTGCCATACAACATGATACACAACATCACTAACACACCAACACAAAAACCTATCCCGATACAACATGATACACAACATCACTATCACACCACCACAAATATCTATCCCCATACAACATGATACACAACATCACTATCACACCACCACAAATATCTATCCCCATACAACATGATACA
>NW_013666223.1:150587-166019 GCF_000517525.1 Limulus polyphemus
CATAGACATGGTTAGAAAATTGTGCAGGAAGTTTGAGGCTACTTTTGTATAGAAGATACGTAGATGATACGTTTGTGGTTATTAATGAATAAGCTCAGGTAAAATAATTTCTTGATTACATAAATAAACAATGTAATAGTATTCAATTCATTGTTGAAGAACAAAATAACTCACAGTTGTTTTCATGGATACCAAAGTCATTAACCATGGCAGATTTTTTCATGCTGTCTGTTTTCACAAGAAAACATTTCCTTGGTTGCACTCACATTTTAAAAGCTTTATTCCAAAACAATTCAAGAAAATTTTAATCCCTATTCTCATCCATAGAGCGTGAAAAACAGCTACCTCAGCAGAACTTTTTCGAAAAGAACATAACACTATCTCATACTTTTTTATAAAAAAAAAAATAGTTTCAATTTGAGTTTTTAACTCCACTCCACCCCACCCCCCCCCAAAAAAAAGTTCAGAACTTCTTTCACGTCAAAGACAGTATCCCGTTACTTATATGTTCCCACTTAATCTATAAATATTCAAGTCCTCACTGTAAGAGAGGTTATATTCGTTCAGCTGTTCGAAATCTTGAAACACATATTAAGGAACACTCGAAAAGAACGATTGATCCTGTCACCTGTTCAGAGCACGCATGGGTCTGTAGTATTCCTGTTCACAAAAAACAGTTTCCGGTTCAGAAGGTTAAATAAACTTTTTTCATCAAGACTTTAAGATCAGAGCTTAACTTAAACCAAATTTCAGTACCATTAAGACCGAAAATATGAATAAAAATGCTTTTATTGTATAGCATGAAAGTCAACTGATTCATTAAGCCAATAAAACTAAAGCTTAACTTGAATTAAAACACCATTATCTTAGAACTAAAATGTGAGTAGATCTACTTTACGAGTAAACATAAAAACGTTGTACAATAAAACTCTAATATCAAAGAATGGTTGAAACAAGTAGTTATAACTCAAAGTCTGAAACAAATATTAAAATAAAAAGTATTTTACCCTAGCTTACTATTATAGTCTTACATTAATTAAAATCATGTGTGTTTAACAAAGGAGTATGTACATATTATTAACAATGGCAACGATACTTGAGCTAGAATAGACTAACTACAACAGAACTGAACAAAAAAGTGCAAGAACATTTAATGATGAATGAAAAACAAACACAAATTCATAGGAAACAGAATCGTTTCGTTTTGTTTACACTAATTTTATTTCTTGTCATTAAAAGTATAAAGGAAATTGTTTATCTTATATAATTGTGTGTGCGTATGTATCATGTAAATAGCATCAGTAATGTAGACAAACTTTAACATCAAAGAGAGAGGAAGCTTTTAAATACCATCAACTTATTCAGTTCACATATTCCCCCCAAGCAGTTCCCACAAATTTATTCATATTTCTCAGCTTTTATAAATTGCAGCTCCATATAAATAACACAATGACGCTCTTCGCACTAGATATTCAATGTTCTATGCACATTATTCTTTAACCAGCATATCCTGTTGATTTTTACAAATAAACATACTTTTTTAAATAAGAATAAAATTCTAAATTATCAAAGACTTGTCAGTGCCTTCATCTATTAGATTAAACTTGATAATATTTTCCTTAAATCATTGATGTGTTTTTTAATTATGTTTGCTGAGTTTAACGTCAGCTGAACTTACCAGTTTATCCCGTTTTTTACAGAGCTTCATCGCTGTAAGAAGGTGAAGCTCCATTATGAGTTGTCTTTTGGAGGCGGCAAATAAGTTCCTTGGAGCTTTCTCCCAACGTTTTCTCGCACTGGCCCAACCATTGCTGTACTGATACATCTGCGCCGAGACCTGAAGAGCTACTGTAGCTATAGTAACTATATATAATATAGCACCTTGCTTCATTTGGCTGAAACCTGAGCCAAATAGAAAATAATAATTAAAGCTCCTAAGAAGGTATTTAATAGTACAATGAGATTTTCCACAAAGAGTGCAAACTGTCAAATGAAAATATTCTACATTATTGAAATATTGGAATTTTTAGAGTTCAATGCCTAACTTATGAATTTCCATGTGAAATTACATTCATATTTTGTCAGAATGTGTTAAACAATAAAAGTTATTAATACTTACAAATCGTTAATAGAAAGCCAAACATTTTCTTGAAGTCTGAGCAAATACTCAGTGAAATATATTCCAATAACCTTAACATTAGTGTTAAAAATCACTTAGGCAAATATTAGGCCGAAAAGGATTCTTATGCCTTTCCAGCTTTCAACGTTGAAACCCGTGCTATAATAGTACTCCTCCATCAAAATAATATTTTAATGCACAAACTGAAAAGTAGATTTTCAAAAAAATCCCAGAAATTTTATTTGTGTTGGTTCTTTTTCCTGTTTCTCTTAATTCATAAGCCCCCCCCCAGTGGCACAGCGGTATGTCTGCAGACTTACAATACTAGAAACCGGGTTTCGGGCAGAGCACAGACGGCCCTTTGTGTAGCTTTGTGCTTAATTACAAACAAACTTAATTCACAAAAAGTTTTGTTGCCTTGAAAATTATTTAAGTAAAATATACTTTATACTCTGCAAAGAAACTCGGTGATAAGCTTGAAAGCTTATAACGCCACTGCGGTGGGCACAGTGCATATAGCCCATTGTGCAGCTTCACTTAAAACCAGCAAGTGATATTCGATGAGTGAATCAGGCATGTGTATCTATAGCATGTGAAGAAGATTCTTTATAGGCAGCAACTTCCTTTTCCATCTTCCCAAATGAATGCGCTTTACTTACGCGCCATCTATTGAAGTATTTAGTGAATACTTTGTTGATAAGTGATCAACGATATTAATTATATTTATATTCAATCAATATGATAACTCCAACACTGTGACAAATTCAGAAGAAGCCTCATAACCTGCGTTTACCACTCTGTACTAGCTGTCAGAAACCCTGAAATTAATTACACTCCAATGAAAGAGACAAGATAGGGTTTAGGAAGGATACTAGGAGCTTATTGGATGCACGGCAACTTCGTCAGTTCAAGGAAGAATGGAACGAAGAAAAAGGAAAGCTTGAGAAATACTAAAACCAAATTAACTAGAAAGACTAATCTGTAGCTTTTCCTTGAGGAAACAATAGATATTTAATTTGTGGTCTCAAATACTTCAAATCTTCAGATCGGGTAGAAGCAACAGTAATTATTTTATTTTGTATATTATAGTAAGGTAAATGGATAGAGTGATATCAATAATGGATATTGTTTATGTAAAGATTTGCTTTAAACGCTAAGTTAGCAAAAGATATATGTTTGGGCTGCTTTGCATTTGTTGGTAACTTCGAATAAGAAAGAAGAATTTGTTGTTCTGTTGTTTGATGGCCAGACATGCACTGTGAACATATCACTAATGGGGACGTTAAACTGATGAAAATGTTTGTTACCTAATTTTTGGAGTTGAACAAGTCGAAGAAAGAAAGGAGGTTGAATAACATAAATATTTTTGTAAGGAAAGGAAGTTTTATGTTGATTGAGGAAAGTGTAAATCTGTTTAGAACTTATATAACAGCATTCTAAGATGAAAAATAATAAATATAATGAAAATATTAAGAAGAGTTTAGGAAATAGTCTTATTTCTAAAAGCAGTTCTGATAAATCAAATGATATAACACACACACATCATGAGGTGATACTGTATTTCTGCTTCATGATGACTTGTGTTAAATTGCTACTTTAGGCTGGAAAGAAGTGTGTTTTTTTTATCAACCTCTCACTCAAAATAGACCAAAGACAGTCATTGCAGCTTTGTTACATCGATATTTCGAGCACCAACAATCAAATACTCTAGTTTTGAAGAATAGGTTCATTGTGTATATAATATTTATAGGGCTTTGAGTCCGTTTTAATTCAATATACAGATTCTCTTTCCAATTTTACCTTTGGTGAAAAAGAAAATAAATCTTTAACACACACACACACATATATACATAATCATTAAACAATTGGCCGCTTTAATATAGAATAATGAATTAGGCGCAATGCCACAACATTATTCACATACCTAATTTAATTTAGGTTACTATACGGTGAATTAAAAAGGACCCAAATCCCTTAAATATTATATAGACTTCACCATTATAAGAGATCTAACTGTTGAATAGGCGAAACTGCAGTCAACAGCAGAGGGTACGGCCAATCAGGTAATGCGTTAGACCTCTAAGTCAAAGATTCTCTTTTTCATTTTACCTTTGGTGAAAAAGAAAAGAAATCTTTACCACATATAGAGTCATGGTGTACTTTTTCTATCTCTCATTGTTGAGGGAGTCGTCAGCGAGTGGAAATCAAAGCTGCCACCCACTTGAGGCCATCCTTTAAGGTTGGGGGGTCATGTGATGTCATAGTTCCATAGAGTGGCATCAGAGGGCGAATAGTTTTAAATTCTACTACTTGTTAGTGATGAGATCATTTATGCAGAGTGGCCAGGGGAGATGTTTTGTTATGTGGTTCACAAGAAAACCAACAGAGGACACTGTTGAACCTGTCAGAACATTATTGCCAACTTATGTCATATTATACAAAAAAAATTACTATTTCGTTCTCTACAGTTCTTAACACAATATTAATTTTTGCATTGTTGTTAAGGGCAACTTCCTAATCTAGAACTTCACTTCAATATCAATTCATTTAATAATAAATAAAGCCTTTAATCCATTACTTTAATTATTACTTCATCTGTTACTGTTTGTATCGTGTACTTCGTGGTTTACACATTCTAATATCTATATACTAATTTAACTTACAATCTACGTAGAGGACAATTTTTCATATTAACATAAAATGTTTGAATTCTAGATATACATATAATATGCATCACATTACAAAATAAAAATACTTTTTCATTTTATATTGTTTTTAAGACAATACTACTTTCTGCATTATAGTTAGGGTCAACTAGTTTATCTTATAAATACACAGTCTTGAAAAGGACGGTTTTTCATGTTAACTAAAGCATTTAAATCCAAGATACATATTTTTCTGAATTACATAAGTTAAAAGTAATGCAGTATGGTTAAAGGAAAACCACGCTCAGGAATTGATTGACACTATTATAAAGCACCTACATCTTAAAGTCCAAGAAATATTTTTAGGAAGTCACATAGATTCGAAGCCGGTTTGTCAGTTCAGAAATTCGAAACTCTACCATAGAGACAACTCGCGCCCAAATATGAACTTAAACATTAATATACTTCTTATTTCACAACATATCCTACAGAAATCACACTTCCATGATATTTTGAACAGAATAACAAGTGACAACGTCATTTTAATTACTGTTCACTTAGCATGACTTAGTAAACTAGACTTCTATAATCTTGCTAACAGAGAGAAATGTCAAAAATCTGCATTATTCCTATCTGCTTCAACTGACATACTGAGCCTTACTTCAGTAACATAGGATCTTAGTATTAACTTATTAGTTGTTAACCTAATAATGCTCACAGAAAAAACAGTTAATGAAAATTATGAACAGTTTTTTTCTTACAGCTCACACTGAACAAATTACAAAACTAGACGTCTGACTATATTCAACAGAAACACTGACTTCTTACTTGCTTTACTTTACTTTACTTCTCTTACAGGTCGTTTCGTAAAGAATTTTATTTAATTTTGGGCTGTAACTTTTAAGAAAACATAACTTACGTTGTTGTTTTTCCAGTACGAATCTCGGCAAACATAAATTCTGCTCATTATCACAACGAACTTTCACAATCACAAGTTTTGCTCTTAATTCGTTGTGACAGTCACAAAAAATATCAAGTATTGAATAGCTTTAACAGCCTATGGAACCTTTTAAAAGTGTAACTTGTGTCCTTGGTTGTTGCTCATGCTTTAGGCAAGTTTGTTCTGGAAGAAGATTTATGGTTTACTGTACGTCTCTTTAAACATAGACATTGATATTACTAGGTTAAGACAGAGTTGATAAGGATTATTCCTTTGTAGGTTCTTTTACAATATATATGTTCAGGCGGTCTATAGCCCCTGCAGTATATGATGGCTTAGTTCTTTTCTCAACAACTAATTACAACAAGAGCAAACAATTATATAAAGCTTTTGCCCACGACATCCAGAAAGTGATCTGCTAAAAGCTTGCCCAGATATGCTTAAATATTACAAACTACTTTCCCTTTGCTTTAAAACCTATCAGGTATCAATTACGTTTGATAATGTTCACTCATTGTAATGTATTCCTTTTACATTTTGAAAGATGATATCGCGACACTCTTCCTTTATTTTTGTATGTTTTATTTTAACGTTTTCATTTCATCCAAATATCAAAGTTTTTGTCGAGATAATATTAATATGAAAATGTATATAGTACTTGCTAACAGTACGTAGACATATCAATTACACATTTCTTGATGACTAAAAATCATGGAGAAATATATTAATGAAGAATATAAGTAATGTGTTGATCATAAAATTAAAATAAAACTTCTGAATAAGTTTTTATTTCCTATTTATCTTTATTTCCAAACTGTATGCTTGGCAATGTTTTACCATTGCTAATTGCACCCATAATCAACATTTTAAATTTATACTTTAAGAATTTTAACAATTATATATTACAATTTTAACTATTATATTGCTTCTCTAGTCCCTTAGGAATTTTCAGGAATTAGAAGAGTGTATAATAGTTGTATTTCAACAACACTATATTTGTCATATCCATTGCCGACGACGCGTTTTGCTCAATCCAGAGCTCTTTAAGCCTGCTGAGATACAACAAACACAGCAGTCGTCAGAACACTATTTATATAAATCATTTGATACAACAATAACTGCTACGGTGTGTAAGCCTTTTACAAGCTGCCGAAGAATGACTACAATTATACTTATCATAAGACATTAGTATTATATAAATAGTGCTACGACAACTGCTGCGTTTGTTGTATCCCAACCAGCCTGTAGAGGTCTGGATTGAGCGAAACGCGTCGTCGCAATGGATATGACAAATAAAATGTGGTTGGAATGCTATTATTATACACTGCTCTAATTTTTGAAAACCCATAAGGGATGAGATAAAGAATTTAGTGTTTAAAAATGTATTATGCCTAAATGGTCTTATGACAAATATATTCTTCGTTAGCTTGTAAAAGGCGTTCGCGCCATAACACTGTACATTATTTAATTAATGGTTCTTTTTCGTGTATAAAACCTAAAATGATCATTTTACAAATAACAGATAAGATGGAATATGAATAATACTGATAACAGATTTTAAACTCTTCGCTCGTTATTGACCCAATACAAATTTTCAGTAAGGGAACTGAACATTACAGTTCTATTACGCTTTCTTCTACACTACTGCCAACAAATCTTCTTGAGTTCATCAGGCCGACACATAAAATCAAAGCCTTTTGAAAACACCAACTGTTATAATGTATAAAGCTAATATACTGGTGAAGATGGCCCTTTCATTATATTAAGTGTGAAATGGCATCATAATCAATTGTATAGAGATTACACTAATAAGGATTTTCAATACAAAAAAATAATATAATAGTTTTGTTTGTTTGTAGTTAAGCACAAAGCTACACAATGGTCTATTTGTGCTCTGCCTACCACGGGTATCGAAAAGCGGTTTCTAGCGTTGTAAGACTGCAGACATACCGCTGTGCCACTGGGGCAACATAATAGAATCCCAATTAAAAGATAACATTATTCAAAAATGCTCTACTTTAACGTATTTTTAAAAACCTTTGTTTAACCTCACTTAAGTATTTTTTTTTTCAATAGGACGTTAAAAACAACATATTACGAACTGTCAGGACTTTATAGATAATTCGTTACAAACTGTCAAAACGTTATAAGTAATATCTTACAAACTGTCAGGACCACGGACATCGGAACCGAGGGAAGCCAGGGTGCACTTACCCCTCAAATCATTAAATTGGGGGCCCGAATATCGTTCCCCCTCAATATTTTGCTGACAAATGTTTTTTATTTAGTATTTTTCTATGGAGTCGGCTGACATTGCAACCGAAATTAAAGTAAACTACCTAATAAATTGTTTTTACAATGTACATGCACAAAAAACATCAAATCTGTTATTATATGTGGAATATAATCTTTTTAATGTTATAATTTAAACGCCAAAAGCTGGTGAAGCATTAGAAAGCGGCATACATTTTAAGAAAAATTATGTTAACTACAGTTATTTGTGTATTTTTTGTTTGTTTTTCTCATTCCTCTGCATATATAAATAACGTTTCAGAGAATCTCTTGTCTCTCATCCAGCCAACTGATGAGTTCTGGTATTGAACGAAAGGCCTCTTGGATATGCTATTTCTATATGCCTTTAATAATGTATCCGAAATGGACAAAATAAGAGAAACCTGAGAGAAAAAAATAACAAAGGTGTTTAGTTACATAACGGACCATCAGAAAACGAGATATTAATTATGAAACCTGTCTATTAAGTATTACGTCATGTTGATTATAATAAATAATTAACTGACATTAAATTCATTGTATCATGCTTATATAATAAGTTCAATACTAATTATATTCTTTTTACTCCAAATGTGTTGTTCAATCTTGTCGCCATAAGTATAAGCATATTTGATTATACCCTAATAATTTCATCATAAATAAAAACTAATCAAACTAATCATGTCAATTTTTATATATATTATGATTGTTAATTAAAATTTCTCTTTATAAAGAATATGGGCATAATCGATTAGGTTTTTAATTTACGTGATCGAGTAACATGTGATAAGAGTGATTTCCTCGTTATGTATGATTACAAAGTGAACATGTCTTCATTTTAAACTGTGATCGGAACTTAATCACGATAATTCCAGAAACAGAATCTTTAAAACAGGCTGAATTTATTAAACATGTAGGGATTTTGTGGTATATTTTTCAAATTAGAGTTAAACTGTTAACTTGTAACTATATCCATACATAAACAAAAGTCTAATGTGTGAAAAGTAATGCACAATTCTCTTCATTAGTTTGTTACAGTTTGACTTAACTTTAAGTACTTCATGCTTTTCTAATTCAAATACCTCCTGTTTCTTGGTTTAGCGTACAATCAACTAAACAATAAATAGGTAAGCCCTTGAAAGGTATTGTTTCTATTAATACAACTATATTTCTCTATCTTTTTTTCATATATCAAAATTCATTACATAGAAGTTGAGTACATTATATTAAAATGATTTGATAACCTCATCACGTCGTTACAGTCCATGTTGCCACGTTAGGTCATGCTCTCTCTGATGACTATGCATTTTGACAATGGACTATAGTGCAGTTTCCACAGCAAAAGGTTCCGTCGTAAGGATGTCATGTCCAACGCACACCTCTTAAAACCGATACCTTCCAGAAGCCATCTCGTATACGAGGACGATGGTTTCCAAGTATCCGGCTCCCCAGTGGCACAGCGGTATGTCTGCGGACTTACAACGCTAGAAACAGGTTTTCCATACCCGTGGTGGGCAAAGTACAGATAGCCCATTGTGCAGCTTTGTGCTTAACTTCAAACAAACAAACCAATCAAGCAAACCAAGTACCCGTCTTGACAGTTCACTCTCTAGTTGCTTGAAATATGCGACGGTTGAACGGAGAGTATGGCTAGGAGCGAATACATAAACTGTTGGCCTTGTTTACAGCAGAATATCCTTCTTGATTATGTTGAGTACCCGTCTTGACAGTTCACTCTCTAGTTGCTTGAAATATGCGACGGTTGAACGGAGAGTATGGCTAGGAGCGAACACATAAACTGTTGGCCTTGTTTACAGCAGAATATCCTACTTGATTATGTTGAGTACCCGTCTTGACAGTTCACTCTCTAGTTGCTTGAAATATGCGACGGTTGAACGGAGAGTATGGCTAGGAGCAAACACATAAACTGTTGGCCTTGTTTACAGCAGAATATCCTTCTTGATTATGTTGAGTACTGTTGCCTGTGGCACGTAGACGGCTTTTGTCACTGACCTTTGTGTTCGTGAATTTTCTCCTGTCACAAAACGTCAGACTTTTCTTACAAAGGCTAAGCTACAACATGTTGCAGGTCTCTTTCTGAACGGTCCTGGTGCCACAAGTTGATTCATAATTCTTTGTTTTCCAATGCTTTAAGTACAATAGATATACCCATCTTGGAAATTCTGAACACATATTTATTATCTGCGTATATAAATATTTTCATCGAAAAGGGCTGTTACATACCATCCCCCCAAAAAAAACAATTTTTACGAAATTGCAACAGCTACGTAACTTCAAACAGTGTATGTTTATTTGTTTGTTTGTTTTAGAGCAAAGCCAGATTTGGCTATCTTCTGTGTCCACTTCAGGGAATCGAACCCTAAACTTTAACGTTATAAGTTCGTAAACTTATCGTTGTTCCACCAGGGGACCCTAACAATGTCAAAACGTAGTTCTGGTAAATGCTGTTCCACGGGGACTTTATATCGGCTGTAGTTTTCACATGACTTACGATTGCATATTAAAAATCGTTTTAATATAGTTTACTTAATCCTTTATATTTAAACATAGAAATGTTAATCAGTAGAACATCATAATAGTATCCTTTAAAATCAATATTACTATCTCACAATTACTGATAAGTAAGTTTTTCTGCTTATAGAATTAGAATCAGAACCAAAATATATTTTTCAGTTACACCTCACAACTTATTTATCATACTCTAATTTAACCTTTAATATAATTAACTCTTAAGTACTTACCCTCAAAAGGGCTATTTTCTTTGTTAAATTGGTTTGATTTGGTTGTTAAGAACAAAACTACACAATAGGCTATTTTTGCTCTGCCCACCAAGGATATCGAAATCCGGATTTTAGCATTGTAAGCCTGCAGACTTACTGGTGAGCCACTAGGGAGCTTATTGATATATTTGAAATATTTCTCTCCTATACTAACATTAATACTGTGTAAGTCTAGATAAATAAATAACTTAGAATAAGATGACTAGTTCTTGAAAAAAAAAGTTAATCATAATAATATTGTGATAAAGCATAATAAGTCTTAAGATTTTAAAGTTTTTCTTCTCTTATTCGATAACGAATGACATCCAACAATGTTGTTCGAACGGATATTGTACGATGTTCATATATTTAATGAAGTTCAAACTGCTTTACATGGTATCCAGCTAGGTTTCTCATATTATATTGTATTCATTCTATTTTAAATTTCACATGTGAGAAACATACACGTAAGCAATACCTTGTCTACAAAACAACACATCATTAATCGAAATGATCCAAACTTCTGCCATTAGCATGGCTCAAGTGTTCACTGCCATTGTGGATTGTTACATTATAACGATATTGATTCATGAACAGGTTTTCGGTTTCATTAAATGGTCAAATATATTTGTAATTGAGATAACTTACTTGAATGAAATTGTTTGAACGCTGCTAACATAAAACGTACAAAAATAAATTTACATAAACCTTGATTACGAAAATAAAAATTACAATAACATTAGCCCAAAGAACGTGTTGTAAAATTAAGAATGAAACACAATGGGCCTTATAGATATAGTAAGGTACATAAGTTTCACAACCTAAAGAATCAAGAATATGTATTCGCAGAATGTAGCTGATATTAGTACCAATATTTTCAACCTGAGAGATACCTTACAGATCACAGGAGCTGAATGATCTGATCAAAGATCGATACCCTGGTATTCAGATATAGTATTCAGCTGTAGCATTTTTCAGGGCCCCTGAAGAAGAAAGGCCCACCTTTCGAAAGGGCTCGGGTTATAGGGTTTTTATTCATTTCTATCAAGACTTCTCAAACCTACGTGTTTTTCTAACATCGTGAATAACGGGTCTGATTGACACTCTTATAACGCACTCACATCTGAATGTACTGAATGTGTTCAACAGCATCGTGGCATGAGCCTATGGCATTCCTATTCTAACCATTAGGCCACACACTAACTTGCATCTGAATTTGACTCGACTGAATCAAGGAAACTGGCTACACAACAAATTTCTGACGTTTAAACATAAATTCAATGATGGTATATACTTGATGAAACACAGTCGCATTCGATGTGACTTATTATGCCTTATCAGAGGAATAATATTTAAGAACTGACCTGGCTGATTCTCCCCGATTGCGTTTGCACCCACATTATTAGTCACTCCCATCAAGAAATAGGATAGGCAGCGTCTCCACTTCTTTACATCTTCACATGACTGATGAGACAAGAAAACCCATTATAAGCCTAAATAAATTCATAAATGAAAATACCTTGAAATACCAAGGAGGAACGTCCCTGGATAATGTGTAACTGAGACAGGCATAAGGTCTACTAAAGGCGTGTTATCTGCACGCAATACATGCGTTAATATATCTGAGAACATTTTGTGAAAACGTAAATGTTCACCTTTTTAAACTAAAAGAACAAGAAACATCTGATATTTTTCAAACCATCTCATGCTCTTCTCTTTATCTTCAGACCGTCCAGACTGTCTCTTTCCTTAATTCTTAATCCCATCAACTAAACAAAAAGAAGTGAGATTAAAAACAGCGGGTCAGCCACGTATCTTAGGAATCGTAGCTCTAAACCAGATGTACACGATTCCTGGCAGAACAATTGGATGTGTTTGTTTGTTTGTTTGTTTGAAGTTAAGCACAAAGCTACAGAAAGGGCTATCTGGGATCTGCCCAACACGGGTATCGAATCCCGGTTTGTAGCGTTGCAAGTCCGCAGATATACCGCTGTGCCACTGGGGGGCAATTGGATGAGAGAGTCACGTAATAACGTCTAACTAAGAATTACAAAGTACATAATAATAATGCCCTATAATATGAGTTGTATACGTTATACACACATTGTACTAAAAATGTATTAAATCAAACTTTTTAATAAAAAAACCATTTGTAGCTTTATACAAAAATAGCTTGTAGATACTCAAATTAGTTAGGTATGCGAACAAAAACGCTTTTTCAAAATTGCAAAATCCAGCTTTCTTTCCCATTGTACACAATAATAGTTAAATATTTTTCATTTTACAATTTACTTATGTGAATAGAAAATGAAACAATTTAAGTATTATACAAAGTACTCCGATAAAATACCTTTTACTTTATATTTTATATTTGTATGTAAGGGAAACAATGCTTACCAATAAAATATTTCAATGTAAAACATCGTGTTCTTACAGACACCTCTAGGAAAGTACCTTTAAACTCAAGTAAAATATGTAATTACCCTATCTTTCATTTCACAGGCTTTGAAGAAATAACATTTTAACTTATACCAAGTACACCAAGACCTTTATTTTATGTTCTATACATTTTAGATATATAATAATATCTTCGAACTTCACATAAAAGTCCGTCAAATCAGTTTATTTATTCTACATTTTATTTATATTTTTAGACATGTATAAACCCAAAATTATCATATTTTATATAATGCTATAAAATGAATATTTTTTAAACACATGTAAAAGTAACAGTTTCCTTTCTGCCCAAACACACATACATATAACAAATCTTTCATTTTAGAATATCACTACTTATAAAAAGATATATATATATATATTAAAGAGTAGGTTATACCTTCTCTTTAAGCATTTCAACATGTAAAACCTCTGGTCTATGTTTTATACAAGTACATATATATTCAAAACTTGGCAGTCTTTATAAAACATGGTAAAGACCAATTCCTCTTTTTATCTTTTTTTATGCCCTCGACGTGTAAAATATCTTTCTTATACTTTACGTAAGTAGATAGCATGAATAAAAAGGAAGGAACAAAACCAGAGCTTAGTTACTTGTATATCAGTTCATCTCTGACAGCAAACTCTCCAGTCCATACATGAACTTTTTATGTGAAGACGTTTTTTGTGTTTCTTTGGCTTTTGCCAGTTCATTCTTGGTCTAGGCTAGTTCTGCAAGTCCTTGTTTCCTCTTTTTAATCTGGCATATGAGACAGACCTCAGTCCACTTCACATTCTGGGCCAGATAATGGTGTTGAAGATAAAAGATTTGTTGGAGGGTACAGTGAGCTGACACTGACACTACAGCTACTACAGGAAGTTCTGGGCGATGATGGGATATTGCTGGGACTGCTGTTACCGGAACTGATATTAGTACTAAAGAATATTGATCCTAAACTTCATCGGTGGTTTCTTGTGCTGCAGTTTTGAGAACGACTTTTTAGGTTTGGTATCGTATGGAACTCAAGTGTACCCTCTAACCTGACATTTGATGAAATACAATGGTTTAATTGTCACTCTAACTTGGTAGCAGGCATAAACAGTTGAATATATTACATTAAATCCAATGAAAACATCAGGAGTTGAATAGTTTTCCATTGGTATGACGCATAAGCTAAACATCGGCAGTTTCTTATTCAATAGGTGATCTTGTTTACTTATAAATATTTCAGCTCTGACAAATTCTTCACTAACATTTATGAAAAGAGCGGTTAACACTATCTTTCCCACTGAATGTTAGCAACCAGTTGCTTTCCAAAACCAAAACATTTTTCCCTCCAACATCATTGAAAATATCCGATAATTTCATATCCTCACTTGATGTGGTACAAATGAATAAACACAGTTCTGCTTCATATATCGAAAAATATGCCTGACAATCTATGTATTTCTTTATCATGCAGACAGTACAACTTATATGAACAAATTCATGAGTGTTATTATATACAGATGTGCAATACCACAAACACATGTCCAAGTATGCTTAATACTGTGCACACATACATCAACACCACTATTAAATTACTATATTCACTATAATGTAGGAAAGACTACTAGATGATCTGCATGCAGTAACCATGGAAACCAAAGTCACCACTCTAACTGGCTTTGTCCTGAATTCTGATAGTCATAATACTCATTACTTTAGCACCATCTATAATCCCATAAATATTACTCTCTCGTGGATGACAAAATGTATTAACACAGGGAGAATTCAGCCAAATAAAACATTTTCAGCTAGAATTCACACAACTTGGATCAACCATCATGCTGTCCACTACCTATATATATATATCAGTATTCACACAGAATGGTGCAAGATAAGTGCTATACAAAGTAGTAAAGCATATTCAATGATTCACTGTCCTAACCTGTGCTGCCACCTGTGGGCTGCCGAACCGGTTAAAGTCGGAATCACAAAAAATAAACAAATACGAGCAAAATATAGTAAAATAAGGACTTTTCTATTCAGATTTATAATAGCCTAAGTTGTCTCCTGCAGAGTTCAAAAGTATTTTTGGTGTAAAAAACTTGAAAATAACTTTTATATGCGGAAACATCTGTTAGCTGAGTTCTTGCACAGATCTTAAAATATAACGTTGGTAAATGGAAACATTGGGCACATGTAGATACGTAGATCTTGAAAGTGGAGTTGTTCAAAACTTGAAAATAGCGTTGATA
>NW_013666223.1:167014-169432 GCF_000517525.1 Limulus polyphemus
AAACCAAAAAAAAAAAAAAACCTGAACCACAAAAAAAATCAACAACAACCGTACAGAAGGGAGGAAGAGGTCTACTTGAACCTGACCCTCCCAGGTCGATGACCTAAATTCCGATCCGGAGAAGAGAGAGTATATAAATATTTTTTCTGTGAGTTTGTGTGTAGTTTTATTTCATCGTTATTGGGTATATTTCAAGTTATATTTTATTTTTATGCATAACTATTGTAAAGGGCTTTTAGTGTAGGTTTTATTCGTTCTTGTTTTTACATTGTTATATTCAGTTTTCTTTTAATTGTAATGCTGCACCATATGATAAGCATACAATAGTGTCCTCTTTTTTTTGTGCACTTCTCTGTGTTTTTTTTCTTTTTTTTCTACCCCTCTTGATTTATTGTTGTATTTTTTGGACATGTGTATTTACGCGTATGTAATTTCTTCTGTATAAAGAGAGGGATTTACGTATATGTATATTTGTATAGTAAGTATAAATTCTGGTCTTCAATTGCTTTATTTTAAATGGCTTAATTTGTATTTCTATATGTTTTTAGATATTTTATTTCTCATGCATTTACCTTAATAAAGGGCTTAATTTTGTTTTACACTGTGTGATTTTACAGGAATTGCTTTGTATAATTTTGTTCAAATGGTTTAACAATAACAAAAAAATGAATAATTAATTAAAGAAAGTAACCTACTAGCATAACTGAAAAACTTATGTATTATACTCTATGTATCCGATAATACGTTTTATAACAACCGAACTACACTGTTTTGCTCACATTTAATTTTGGTTGAGGTCTATTAATCAACAAACTTTCCTTTATATACAGTTATTTTTATTATTCATTCTTATCAGAATTTTAAATTGTCTTTTACTCATAGGCTCGTTACACTTTTCTAATGCCTGATTTTTAATGCTAGAAAATGACATTGATTTCAAATTTACATGTTCTTGTATCCAAGTTTAAGGCTACCTAGTCGAGAACTCTTGTTTGGAATTTAGCATCTATATTTTTGCATAACCGTCTTTAATTTTGAATTGATAAACTCTTGGGCTACTCTTCTTTGATCGAGTACTGGAGGTGCATTCTTGTGACAAGAGGGTGCAAACCATGAACCCCAGATTTGCAGTCCCATCACGTTAACCATTTGGTCACGCCAGACCCAGGGCATTTATACTTATACACAGCATTTGAAGTTTTGAATTTATATATTCGATCTTTAAACCTCAATAAATGTTATGGTCTATATTCAGGTTTAAAAATTCATCTTAGTTCAATTTGTGGGTGAGTTTCATGGAACAACTAAGCAGATTTCTGATTGAAATTGTTTGTTTACTTGTATATGCTAGTACTAAAGTAATTTGCTGTTTAGTAACAATCCAATTTCTCTGTTTAGAAACGTTTATACCATTTAAATGCTCATGAAGAATTTGTGCACAATACCTATTGGAAATATATTTATAAGTTTTCCAGTTCTTTATACAAATCTTATACCTACTTGTTTTGTACTCTGTTAATAAATGCCCCCAGTGGCACAGCGGTATGTCTGCGGACTTGCAACGCTAGAAACCGGGTTTCGATCCCGTTCTGTGCAGAGCACAGATACCTCATTGTGTACTTTTGTGCTTACCTACAAACAAACAAACTGTTGATGAATATTTTCACCAAGTGTTTCTTAAAAGAAACTGGTAAGAAACTATCAAAGTTAAGATATAACATAATATAATGTTTTGGGATAACAATGTTCCATCCTCAAAACTAAATTAAAATGATTTAAAAAAATTAAACCCATCCCTATTCATTCATATACTTACCAATTTATTTCTTAAACTCACTTAAATTTACTGCTTCTAAAACATCTGAAGGCAACCCATTCCAAAGGCTAACCACCTTGTTAGGAAAATAAAACTGTCTTAGCTGAAGGTGACTCCTATTTTGCAAAGATTTATATATTTGTGTCCCCTAGTCCTCCTATTCACATTGTTAAATATAAAAAAATATACATCAACACTATCAATTCCCTTTACAATCTTAAACACCTTAATCAGATCCCCTCTAACTCTTCTTTTTTCAAGAAAAAACAACTTGAGAGATTTCAGCCTCTCATAGTATGACAACCCCTCCATCCCAGGCACCATTCTATTAACCCTTCTCTGAAAACTCTTTATAACAATTCAATGTCCCTCCTAAGGTAAGGAGCCCAATAATGTGACCTAACCAGTGACCTGTACAATGAAAGTATAACCTCTTTAGACATGTATTCAATATTTCTATAGATACAACCTAAAATCCTATTTTCCCAACCACTAGTAACAGCACATTGCTTGGGTGGCTTTAGAGACTGATCGACTATTACACCAAGATCTCTTTCCTTCATAACACGATTAAGGTTATTCCAAATTATACTTATAATTCA
>NW_013666223.1:169617-188460 GCF_000517525.1 Limulus polyphemus
AACCCATCTGCCATTTATTTGCCCAACTCACTAAATGATCTAAATCCTTTTGTAAATCAGCAGCATCCGCTTTGCAGCTAGCAATATCCAAGACCTTAATATCATCTGCAAATTTAAATAATTTATTGACTATGCCTTCATCTATGTCATTGGTCTAAATCAAAAGAGCAAAGGTCTTAAGACTTAGCCCTGTGGTACCCAACTTGTGACATTAATCCAGTTTGACTGAACTCCATTTGTAACAACCCTCTGTTTTCTTCCATACAGCCATTCTTCTATCCAATTTGCTAACTTATCCCCCACACCTATATAGCTAATTTTTTACAAGCCTTTTATGTGGCACCTTGTTATATGCTTTCTGAAAATCCAGATACACCAAAGCTACACCCTTACCCTCATCTACAAAAGCAGTAACCTTTTCAAAGAATGTTAAAAGATTTGAAAATCAAGCTTTTCCATTAGTGAAACAATGTTGACTATACAATAAAATTCTAAACTTCGTCAAATGACTTTGCAAAGCATCTTTTAATAGACTTTCCAAATGTTTCCCACAACTGATGTAAGACTAATGGGTCTATAATTACTGGGACAATTTTTATCACCTCCCTTGAAAAGAGGAGTTACTTTAGCTAACTTCCAATCCTCTGGTACCTACCCACTATTCAAGGACTGACAAAAAATAGTAGCAGGTCACTCACATATTCAATCTTTAGCCTCCTTCAAAACCCTTGAGGGAATATTATCTGGCCCAGTAGCCTTATTCTTTTTTAAACTTCCAAATTTTTTGTTAATCGGCTCAGAATTAATTCAATCATCTTGTTTGATCTCGTTTCCATTTATTAACTGATCAAGATGTGGAATACTGCTTAAATCTTCATTATTAAAACCGAAGAAAAGTAAAATTTAATAGCCCATCTTATAATCATCAGATACTAGCCTTCCTTTATCATCCCTCGGTGGTCCTATCCCTATCCTAACCTTTTGTTTACCCATAATGTATTTAAAGATATCCTTGCTGTTATTTTTTACATTTTCAGCCAAGTTTTTCTCGTACATCCTTTTTGATGTCCTAATTTCCTGTTTCACCAACTTTCTTGATTTTCTATAATCTTCTAAAGTTCTTAAATTTATTATGCTTTTCTTTAATTTTATTTCTTAAACTCTTTGTGAGCCAACCTGGTTTCTTACTTGTAGCTACCCTTTTCTTTCTATTAGGAATATGTTTATATTGAATATTTAAAAATTTTCTACATCTGATCAGTGTCTCCAAATAACTTAGCTGCTCAATTCACAAGAGATAACTCTTATTGTATCCCTCCAAAATTTGTTTTGAAATTTGTAACCAAAATATCATTATTCCTTATCTCCATATTCAGCAAAACATTGAACCTAATAGAACAATGATCACTTGCATCTGGATGTTCCCCAATTTTCACCCTCTCAGTCATTTCTGTATTTGATGTTACAGTAAGTCTAAAATAGCATTGTTTCTAGTTGGTTCCTTGACTAACTGATGAAGAAAGCCATCCTGAACAGTTTCCAAAAACCTTTCTCCCTCATGGTTTGATTCTAGAATTTCTAGAATATATATGCCTGAAATTAAAATCACCCATAATTATAACTTCATTAACAGCTGAAATCTTAATCTCATTGTTAAGTTTCTTACAAATTTCATCAGTATCATTTGGTGGTCTGTAACAAATTCCCACTAAAAGCCTTTTCCCTTTATATCCACTAATAGAAACCCAAATGGATTCAATCTCTTTGCTATTATCTTTTATATCTTCAACTTCAACAGGATGTCACTCATATTTTACATATAAAGCCACTCCTCCTCCCCTCTTTACTACTCTATCTCTATTAAATAGCCTGTAAGCCTGTATTTCAAACAAAATTCTGTCATCAAAATCACATACGTTTAATCATGTTTCAGTTATTCCCATTATATCAAAATCCTCCATTCCTACCAGTGCTCTAAAGTCATCTATTTTATTTCTTATACTTCTAACATTACAAATGTAACAATTAAGTCTAGCCTTATAACTATTACTATACTCATTTCCTATGCTAAACTTTTCTCTACATCTTATTCTTTTTGCATTCAGTTTTTTCTGGCTCTCTCCATTGTCTAGTCCTAATTTAAAACTTCCCTTACAGCTGAGTCAATAGCCTTTGCAAATAAGCCAGCCCTACTCTATTTAAATGTAAACCATCCATTGCTTATAACTTCATTCCCGCAGTTAATTCTGGGCAGTATTCCTGAAAAATTAAGTTATGGCCGTTTTCTTTAAATGCCTTTATCAACCCCTTATACTTATTAATTAGCTCCTCTGACCTACCTTTCCCTACATCATTAGCC
Organism: Limulus polyphemus; assembly: GCF_000517525.1. Taxonomy (NCBI): domain Eukaryota; kingdom Metazoa; phylum Arthropoda; class Merostomata; order Xiphosura; family Limulidae; genus Limulus; species Limulus polyphemus. The sequence continues at coordinate 171,977 of NW_013666223.1, forward strand.
CCTACATGCGCTACAAAAACTGCATCTCTGCTAGCCCCCTTTGTGATATCTCTTGCTATGTCAGTTATATCCTCCACCTGTGCCCATGGCTAGCATGATCTGATTCTTATAATTTATAAATATCAACCTGTGAAGGATTTTTATGAACTATCTCACATTCAAATTTACCAAATTTTGTCATGACTGAAGGTATCTAGAAATATAAGTTGGTGATCTTGTTAGTATTTAACTAAGAATTTGATATTAGTATGTTTATTGTTGAGATAATAGAAAAATAAAACTATTAATATGATTAGCATCTCTAAAAAATTATAAACGTATTATCCACATACCTCCTATGGTATCTAAATAAAGAAGGTCGTTCATCAAGTTGCTTTTCTAAGTGATAAAGAAAAATATTATCGAATGACAGAACTAAACACAATTATTATACTTGGACACACAGACTGTTAGATTGAAAATGAGATTACTTAGTGGAAAATTTCACAGTTTCTGGAACATATCCTCAGGAAATACTTCATTATTTCCACATTGACATAAATGCCCTGTGTATAACTTTATAGTTTCATCTAATGGGACATTTGTGTAAAGATTATTTCAAAACTAATAGAGTAAAACGTTTTTTTGTTTTGGGTAGGTTCTTCATTGCATTGTCGTTTTTAATGTTTTTTTTCTTTAATATATATATATATATATTAGTTTAATTTATTTCTGTTTAATTAACTCTAATTTTGCCATTTCAACTTCGAAAATAATGAAGTAATTGTATTTGTAGAATGGAAATTAAATCGTACTTACTTGCGTTCATTAAATTGACTGTGTTTAAGACTTATACCCAATAGCTTATAAGCCTAAATCTGTTCCGCTGATAAACAATCTGTTCACAATCTACGATAATAAGCAAATATATACTAATTCCTAACACTGTATATTCATTATGACTAAAACCCTATCAGTTTGTTTGGAAAAGCTAGACTTATTATATTTTGTAGATTAAACTAACTGTAATTTTAAAAATGAAATATAATTCGCGTTGAATCTTTTTAATTTTCGACTTTGAAAACATTTTCATTTTTTAACCTAAGCAAACGTATATTATACAGAAATGCAAATTAATCCGGAAACGTATTATTGGTTGTTATATTTTTATGATTTAGTTTGAATATCGATTTCAGCAAGGTAAATACGTATACAGAAATAAGTCGCATCTTTATGATATTAATTAAAATACATTATTTCGCTAAAATCGAATTTAATAAAAAATGTCGTTATTTTTTTATTTTCTTAATTTTATAAAAGACGGGAGATCCACAGGTATAACTAGCTTGACTGAAAGATACAATACGCATATAATAATCATTGGCCCCTGGCTCTGATGCCGGAGTTATAACTTGAATGTGATTATTGGTATGATGCAGGGGGGCTAATCGCATTTTAAGAACAGTGGTATGTGGCCACAGCTGCAAGCCGTGTCACCAAGGTTAACGTACTTAGCATATATACATATATTTGTTTAACGACAAATTCTGATCATTCAACAATGCAATGTTGTCACAGGAAAATCTTTAGTTGTAGGATATTTAAAACATTTCTGAAGAAGAATATTCGAATAATGAGTTTGTTACATGATACAAAGCCAAAGAAAAACACAACGTTTCGAAGAAAACAGCTTTCATTCCCTCTGTTGAAACAAAACAAAATACTTTGCCTATCAGAGTGTTTAGGACAGTAGCGTGTTCCAGACTACACCTCAATTTAATCCTGAGTAATGCTTTCAGCTACCAAGTAAAGTCACGGAGAAATCCCTTCAACTCAAGAAGCCATTGTGATGAACCTGGTATGCCTCCAGTACTGTTGACAGGATCATAAGAAAAGATTAGCAATTGATGAAGGCTCACAAGCTTCGAAACATATTTCGAAATCAACGGCTGTTTTCAAGAGAAAGATGGTCAGTCCCATTAGACCAGATACCGGCCAAGTTCCTGATGTACCTCCAACGACGTTTGAATTTTGCGTCTGCTTAAAGTGTTCATGGAAGTCTACATCAACCTATAGTGGAGGTTCTGTCGAGACGCTTAATCTCAGATATACATCTTTGTCCATTCACTTCGCAGAAGCTTTTTAGAATAAATATTGCAGTGTTGGCAATAACGCGTAATCCTGGTCCTCGCCCTGGACATGATCGATGACGAAAGAAACATCTCCAAAGACAGCACACGATCTAAAACATCGTTTCTTTAAAGCGCGATTAACTTCAGTAAAACAGCTAGAATTACATCTACATCAACAGAAGTCATTCCTTTGAAAGACTACAGCATTTATTGTCAAATTAACTATAAGTTAAGTTAGGTTTAGTTCAATTAGCAGTGTATGAAGGATAAATTAAAATGGAAATCAAACTGTAACAAACTCAATCAAATAGATAAATGTCATTCTTCATTCACCCAATATCTGCTAATTGATTGACTCATATGTATTTATTACAAATGGTTTTTTTTTTAAAGCTACTATGGAAGTACAACAAAGACAACTAGACAGACCATCTTATGGTAAAACCCGTAGGGTGGGAAATCTTGTAATCGAGGTCAAAACAAAATTCCTAACGGTGTTCATGCCCATACACATAAAAAATTAAGGCTTACTTAACAATATATTGTCAGGTGATTAAAATATGAAAACGCCAAAAGTTGTATGTTTAATTACTGATAATATAATCAACGTAATTACAGCTTAACGTTTCCTGCTAAGGATTATACAGGCTGATAGAAAATAATATATTAAATATTAAAATTATATTTTAACCAAAACACAAGCAGTTAATACCACGCAATCATTTATTATAATCAATATCACGTAAGCTTTATTTATTATTCTATTACTACTGCCCCTCTAGTGGTCAATAAATTGATTCTCTCTTTATTTCATCTAATAGTCTCCCCCCAGTGGGCCAGCGGTAAGTTTATGAACTTATAATGCTAAAATCTATGGGTTCGATTCCCCGCGGGGAACTCATCAAGTAGCCCAATATAGATTTGCTCTAATACAAGCAAACGTATCTGTCATCATAGGTTCAATAATCTCCAACAGACCTTTCATTTAATAATAAGAATATAGAAAGAACATCAGCATTATATATTATGGAAAAGTTTGAATTTAGAAAGAACGTAATTGTATATTACGAACTTTCCGAACGATACCATTATGGGAAGAACGTTTGAACTTCAAAATATTTCAAAACTATACATACAAACATGAGAAGTGTATTTTACGAACAGTACGCTACAAACTCTTAAAGCAATAGAAACATGAGAAAGATCTTGAGAAATGTAATCTTGCAAATTGTATTAACAACATAAAAATAAAAATAACATCATAAATGTATTTCATAAAGTAGCTTAACGATATAAATACAGATAAAACATTAGAGCCGCACTTTTTAACACGAGTTGTCAATCACACAGCTTCCGTTGAAACATTCAGTGTTTCAGCTAACTTACTGTATAACATAAAATAATGCAGGTAATTTTTATATTCTACTCAGGTACTAAAGATGTTAGTATAAGGATATATTGCATTTTTTGAACAACATATACAGCAGTATAATGTTTCCTGTACTACACTTAGTACTAGTGGAAATATTTTACTTAAATCTCTTCGTTATCAAGTGTCTCGATCATATATTCATACTGATACAAGTTATGTTTTAAAACTTCCGTAGTAACAGCAACTAAACTAAATGTTTTACATACCATATTATAGTAGTTTAAAGGCATTACCACAATAATGGTTGTTTACAGTGAAGATAGCAAGAGTTACTTGTAAACTGAAGAATTTTAAAATATTTTTCTGAAAAGAAAAAAAAACGAAATAGATGAGTAATGATACCCGAAGAGGAAGTTCGGAGCAAAGTGAAATCCGGGTTAAGTAGTTAGCGCACAAGATCACCTACAAAAGTTGCACTATTTTCAAAAGTTATAAGTTGTTAATGGATGGTACTAGACGGCGTTATACTCAAAAGATTATTTTCTTTATAAGGTGTAGAAATGCAAAGACAGTCTTTAATATTGTTATTTATGTAAACATATGATATTCAATTTCCACCAACAAAATTCACATATGTCAAAGTTTTGAATATTGTGCATAAAATATTACTTTTATGTTCGAGATAAATTTCATGCTTTGGTGGTATGTAAATTTAAGCTTATTGTAATAAATCAAATAGTTTGAAATTGCTACATCGGATAAATAATGCATCGTGTATAAATGCGTTTTGATGTACTGTCTTCATAAATATTAACGAGTTTGTAGAATACAAGTTCCCGTAAATAGTTATATGTGTATAATAGTTTGTTTTGTTTTTGAATTTCGCGCAAAGCAACACGAGGGCTATCTGCGCTAGCCGTCCCTAATTTAGCAGTGTAAGACTAGAGTGAAGGCAGCTAGTCATCTAGTCGAGCACCCTAACCACCTGGCCATGCCGGGCCATGTGTATAATAGTGTCTTGCTAATCAAATAATAGCAGTGTAAGACTAGAGGGAAGGCAGCTAGTCATCTAGTCGAGCACCCTAACCACCTGGCCATGTGTATAATAGTGTCTTGCTAATCAAATAATAGCAGTGTAAGACTAGAGGGAAGGCAGCTAGTCATCTAGTCGAGCACCCTAACCACCTGGCCATGTGTATAATAGTGTCTTGCTAATCAAATAAACTCATTGAAACATTTGTTTCCATTTTTTCAATATATAGCTGTTTTTAAAAATATTTATTGCTATGAGCCTTTGTTTATAAATCATGACTTAACAGCCGATATCACTTATGTACGTGACGTACTCATCCTTTTCTAATTAAGAGCAAAATAAGTTGTTTTTACTTTGCTATACGATCACACTAAAGAAAGTTCTGATAAATCTAAGATTGTTTTAACTTCGAGCAATTCTTATTTCACTATATAGTTATTTGTCACTAATTCGATCATTTTTCCGTTCGTGTAGTTGTGGTAATTAAATTTCTTTTAGTTTATTTGTTGTTAGATATCCCTTTAAAATAGTGTATTTTTAGGTTCTGAGAATTACATTACATGGATGTATCTGAACGTCAATTTTGTAGCCTAACTAAAAATGTGCTAATGATAATAAGAGTTGGAAATAAAGTATTATTATTATTGTAGTTTCTTATTTTTTTTCCATTGTTTTTTGTGAGTTAAAAATATATAAAACAAGTTATTAAGTCAGTTATACTCTAAAACCTTCTTTATCATTAAAACTTGTGTATTTGAGAATAATTGCCCTACTGATCGAAACGTTGTGCCTATTCTAAAAAATAATCTTCCTTACTGAAAAAGCTGTAACTTGTAATAAAATAAGTTATATTCAATTATTTGGTAAATGTTAGTTTCATTGGCAGTGTTGTTTAAAATTTAAATATATATATATATGACATTTGTTTTTATTGTTCTATTATATAAATATACATATTATGAGGATTATTTTCAATTATTTGCTTAATATATTAATTTAGGACTAACCTAAGTCTCGTAGCTTACTTTGGTCAGATGTGAATGATGTAACGGTATTTTGTTTTCCACTGATTATAAGTTATTTCAACTTAACGTTTTGTAGTTTGTTTGTTAGAAGCATAGTTAGAAGCATATATATGCACTTATATACATAAGCTCGTGTTCTCAAAAGGATAAGGTAATTCTATGTAACTATTCTCAACTACAAAGTGGGACAACTTCAAAAGACTATAGGTCGTTACTTTTAAAAAAACGTAACCTAATTCTAACATAACATACATTGGTACTCTAAAATAAAGCATGAAATTGTCTTACTAAATAAAATGTAGGCTAATAGCCACGGTATAAAAGTTGATGTTCTCCAATTAGTATTAAACTAAATCTAATATAATACACAATGATTGCTCACCGTATTAGGGCTCACCCATACATTTAATAAATATTCTAGTTATTTGCATATACAAAACAGACTGATTTTATGTTTAGTCAGATTATTACTTAAGCCACATAAGTTCACATTTATAGCTGTATCATGGTTACTTCACAAGACAAATGAAAAGAGAAAAGACTCGCTGACCTTCAAATGTGCGTAAAAGTCTGTGTCCGTGTAGCAGAAAGAAACCATTTCTTCACCTGTCATTTGAATCTACCAACAGTGACAGTTAAAGGAAGATCTGTGGCCACAAACAGCTGAGAATATAAAGATGGAAAAAAATCACTGGGCAAGTCTGGAAATTGGAAGATATGTCATATTATGTGACGCTTCAACAAGAATCAGAATCTGAATATCTTTAATTTTAAAATGTGAAAGGTTTGTTGTTACAAAGCTACACAATGGACTATGTGTGTTGTGCCCACCACGGGTATCGAAACCAAGGTTTTAGCGTTGTAAGCCTTCAGACTAAGCCAGTGAAAGCAATATGAAAGGAATTACAAAATTATCGTATGCATCCTACAATACCGTTCAACTTCAGAATAAGCAAGAAAAAATTTACTTCAGTAATGCTTATAAAACAAAACTTCTATAGATATTTAATGACTAGAATCGTGCATTGTGGTTTCATAACTGTACTGGGTAAATATATATATATATATATATATATAAACAAAAGATGCCCGTGGTTTTAATGTTCCAACAACGAAAGTTGTAGAAGGTATGTAATGGAGTTTTCAAGCAGATAATAGAGTAATTTTAAACCATTATTTTCAAACAGAACGTAAACTCAACCTAACAGAATAGAAACTAATGTTTCTAAATGAAATGTAAGCTAATTATAGTATAACCTAGGTCGGTATTTTCAAACAGAATATATACTGTTTCAAAAGTACATAAAGTGATGTTTTTAAATAGAACGTAAGCTAGATTCAATAGACCAAAAGTATGTAAACTCGAATGAAACGAAGACTTAAAACAACAATGTTTTAAATAGAGCGTAAGGTAATTCCAACACAAGGCGGTGTCCTGTAAACAACAGTGTTTCAAAATAGAGCGTAAAGTAATTCCAACGCAAGTCGGTGTCCTGTAAACAACAGTGTTTTAAAATAGAATGTAAGGTAATTCCAACACAAGTCGGTGTCCTGTAAACAACAGTGTTTTAAAATAGAGCGTAAAGTAATTCCAACACAAGTCGGTGTCCTGTAAACAACAGTGTTTTAAAATAGAGCGTAAAGTAATTCCAACACAAGTCGGTGTCCTGTAAACAACAGTGTTTTAAAATAGAGTGTAAGGTAATTCCAACACAAGTCGGTGTCCTGTAAACAACAGTGTTTTAAAATAGAGCGTAAGGTAATTCCATCAAAAGTCGGTGTCCTGTAATAAAATGCAGCCTAATAGGCTAATATCAACAAAACATCTCAGTTGACATCAGTTATAATTAGGCTTATTCTAATAGAAACTAAGTGGATGCTTTCAAAGAGAAGCCAGTATTCTCAATTCCACCACAACATAAGTCTATATTGTAAAATATGACGTAAACTAATTTTAAGTTATTTACACTTTACGAACAGAACATAGTAAGATATTTTTACATAGTAAAAGCATTAATGTTTCAAAAGACCAATATATTAGTTATCCATCGCAATAGATTGCACTGTTATCCAACAAAAACTATAACTTAATTAGTTTCATAAACTAATATTTTCTAAAAGAACATGAGTTGATATTTTAAATAAAACAGATGTTGGCGGTTTTTTTTTTTTGCCCGTAACGAAAAGTTGTTGTTTTTCATATTAAACAAAGTAAAGAAAAACAGATCAACAAAGAGGTTAAAAGAAAATAAAAAGAATACTGTTAAAACTGATAATTAGAAGGTATGGAAATAACAATTACTTGTAAAGAACACTAATGTGTTTGTTTTGCTGTTTTTAAGCAATGACATATATCCTGACACGCAGTTCCAATGAATACGGTATAGGATCATTCTCTACTTAATAAGAAATCTTCAAGATTATTAATTAAGATTTTAGTTATGGCTTGTCTTCTAATGTTGCCGAATCAATAATGTTCTACAAACTGAATGACAGAATCTTTAACAACATAAGAAGAGCTTCTGACACTTGATCGCAAGCTTACCTTATGTAGCGAGAGCTAGAAAACTGTAAATTAATTAGTAAAAACAATGTTTCACAGGCTAATATTTTATATACAGAGAAGTTTAGTGTATTAATACGTATGCCTTTTAATCCAAAAGACGACCCAAAGTCTTAGCAGTTCTTCCAATTTATTTTTGACACTTTCATCACTGGAGACAAACTTAGAAAATGAAATGCGCTCTACTAAAATCTTTGAAGGATTGCTTAAAGCGTAGTGTAAAGTCACCATATAGTTTAGTTTATAAACTGTAAGATATTAACGTCAAAGGAGTAAATTACAGATCCTTCAGACTTTAAGACACTGATTTATTTGGCCAACTTCTGTTGTTATTAAATGCGCTCTACTAAAATATTTGAAGGATTGCTTAAAGCGTAGTGTAAAGTCACCATATAGTTTAGTTTATAAACTGTAAGATATTAACGTCAAAGGAGTAAATTACAGATCCTTCAGACTTTAAGACACTGATTTATTTGGCCAACTTCTGTTGTTATTTTATTGTTGTTGTTGTTCTGTTAGCGAAAAGCTACACAATGGACTATATGCGCTCTGTCCACCGCGGGGAATTGAACTCCGGATTTTAGTATTGTTATAGGGTTTTAAACTTACTGCTGACCCACCGAGTTACTGACCAATTGATAAACATAGGTAAACTCAATATTAGAGTTAAAATTTAAATAGGTTACGTTTGTGATACTTTCGGGTAAAACTGATTCATCTTAGAGACACAAGACAGGTCCGCTAATAACGGGAGATTCGACAAGATATTTATTGCGAAGTAATTCTATGTTCTCTGATTATTGAAGCCATGATAAGTAAACAAATACTAAACCCAATTGTACAATTAAAGTAATCATTCTTTAATTAAGACAAACACAATTAAAATGTACACTTAACTTGCTTTTACTGGAGAGTTAGTACTGTCTCAGTGACCTCAAGTTCCGAACTGTATCTCTCAAGATCGTATTCCAGAGTACCCTGAGATCTTGTTCCATACTGAATAATTCTCACATTAGCTTCTGAAACCGTTAACGTCAGACCTACTCAGAGCAATTAGCACTTTACGCACATGTTTAGTAATTCCTCAGTAAAATGCAAGCGAGGTCGTTACCTCCAGATACCACCACACCGCCAAGGGAAACAATATCTAACTTCACGTACCATAAGTGATCTTATAACTATCTTTTCCACGAGAAGATAAAAGATAATACTATATGGTATGAATGATATCGTACAATGAGCAACTAAAGTGACAGGATTTAATGATATTCTTGACCAAAATGTTGTGAAAAGTTTTAGAAATGTATTTATTAATACATAGTGCGTTTATTTGCGACGTGTTTATTGTTTGTTTATAGTTAAGCACAAAGCTACACAAAGGGCTGTCTGTGCTCTGCCCACCACGGGTTTCAAAACCCGGTTTCTAGCGTTTTAAGTCCGCAGACATAGCGTTGTGCCACTGAGGGGCGCGACGTGTTTAAATATAGATCTCTCATAGTAATTCAAACAAAGTTCACCAGTTTAGGGTTAAGCTAATTATTGAGTTTAAATTAAAAACAGTAATACAATTTATAATGCAACATAAAAACATCATACTTCTCTATTTAAATTATTAAGTATATACATCTTTTAATTATTAAGTAAGCATCTTGAAGTTAAGTATAACTGTTTTAACGTATAACACGTTACATTCAACAGTTTAATACAAATGTTAAAATAGACTCTGATTCTCCTATAACAAGATGAGCAGATACATAAAATATATGCCTCACAAATGTTATAATATTCTTCCGATCAGAATGATTTTTTATATGAGCAACGCTTAAATCAGGATTTTGATGAATGTATAGAAACAAATATACATGCTTCTGATACTCAGTGTAAAATATCAAACTTAGGCTAAAACACAATCTGTATGTAATATCAAACTTAATTTGATTTGAAAACTATAGACCAATTTGTCAAATAAACCATTGCAATCAACAAGCTATTATTTTATACCTTTTTTTTCCTTTTTTTAAAGCATACAAGTTTGCTTGAAACAAATGTTCAAAGTATTTTCTCTTTGTTTACAGTCAAATATACAAAGTTACATTGAGTATATATGTATACATTTAAGCCTAATATTACACAGTTTCTACTGTTAAATATGTGTAATAGATTGCCCTACAAGTAATACCATGTGAGCCCTGTTTTTACAAACATGAATGGAACGGACTGTATTGTTAGTAACTGGTAAAGAAAACCAATGTGTGTTTTTCTGGCTTGCTTTTACTTTCAAGAGTGATATATATCCTGACACAGCTCTATAGGATTTATCCTTATATAGTGGCATAGACTAGGCTCTCCCATTCTTAACATAGAACAGGCTCTACTACAGTAACATAGAACACGCTCTATCACAGTAGCATAAAACTAATAAAGTAAGGGCTCTCAGTTCTGTAGAAACATAAAGCGGTTTCCATCATTATTAACATAGAGCAGAGTATACAATTAATAACACAGCACAGGTTCAACCATTAATAACATAGAACAAGCTCCACTATTATTGACATACGGCAGACTGCACTAACAAAAACTTGGCTTTACTAACAGTACTATGGACAAGGGCATGACTAAGGGGGTGGTTCGGGTGACCTTCCTTTCCTCGACCTGGTATTTTTCCCATTATGTCTTAACCGATCCAACGCTAATTATCTCAGAATTTCTATTTATAAAGTATACAAGCTACCGGCTTTGTAATTTAGTCAATGATACTCAGGGGCGTTGATAGAAGAATTCCAGTGTGCGAACAACCCCCTTTTTGAACACTAAATAAAGAATAATTCCAAGACCTGCCATATCATCTCATAGGTTAACAGCGAAATTGGTTTCATTAGCCCAACTATAACACATCAAATGTATCGAACGACCAGGAACCCTGTTTGTCAGCACAGCGTAGACCTGTATGGGGGCTCTCCCATTTACATTGTACTGACATACAGTTCTATACCGTACTGGCCAGGCAAACGCCATAAAGAAATATACGTTGTGTCTAGAATAAATCCTTCATATTTTCATTTACGCTGAGACAAGTACATACGCTTCAGAAGATTGTGGCTGTTTGTTCACACCTACATATTCCTATATACAAATATATAACAAGGTGTAAAATATTTATTACAAAAGTATTTACATAAGTATAATTGTGACGTATACATAAAGTTTAATGATGTTATACGTATATAATGTGTAGTTTATTTTTGAAACTTATATGAATATTATATTCAACATAACTTGTTCATCATCGAGGTTTTGTCATTTGATGTACAATTTTACGTATATATATATATATACACACACAAGTATAGATATTTAAGAAATATGCATCATGAACAAAAACGAAAAAAGCCTTGGCAGTAGAAATATATTTCTGCCGGCAGAGGTAGAATATGAAACGTCAGGATGGTGCAAAAGATAAACTTATTGTAATTATAAGTAGACTATTTGTTTTTTCGTAGATGAGAAATGTTGCTCACACTATGATATCATTGCAACCATCTTAACCTCTTCATATTTTACTGATCACACCAATATATCAAAATTAAGAACCTTCCGGGTAAATTGTAAATATTTAATCGGTGAGATGTAAATTTCTAAGCTTTATAATCGTATTTATTTATCTTAATTTTGGCAATAGTAATAATTATTAGATAGGAGATTTCCTTTCACATTTATTGCACTGGTCCAAAGCAGTGGCAACATTTTTTCTGAATTCTACTCGAAAGAAACAGTGGAGTATTCCGGTAGAGGAAGAGTCTAATAAAACAAGTAACAGATATCTACCACAATTGGTAGATACCAATAAACCCCCTCCCAGTGGCACAGCGGTATGTCTGCGGACTTACAACACTAGAATCCGGGTTTCGATACCCGTGGTTGGCTGAGCATAGATAGCCCATTGTGTAGCTTTGTGCTTAATTACAAACAAACCAAATAAAACGAAAAAAAATAAGCATTCAATCATTTTTGAAATTCTTTGTAGCAGGGGAAAGAGATTTAACTGGTGTTAAGCTGTTCTTGTTATCCAATTTTCTAAGGTGTTTGTTTTTATTTCAGGGAAGTTTATTTAAGAAGATTAAAACAACGTAAAATAGTAACTTAAGTGAATGATAAGGCCAAAAAATTATTTTTCAGTCGCCGAATAGGCAATCACTAAATATTCAGTAGCAGTATTATGTTGTAATGACTACCAGTGTTTGTTTTTGTTTATCTTTTTCAAATAATTAAAAATAGTAACATGACTACATGCTCTTTCCGAAAGCTTAAATAATCATTTACATGTGATAATTGTTATGTTTTAATTAAAACATTAGTTTTCAACAGCTCAATATTTCTTTATTAAATCACATAGCTCTAACGTAGTTCCACGGTGTTTCTTGCCTATAGATGTGTACCACCAAACCCGCTTCGCCGAGTAAATGTTCTTTAATCAATCCACAAGAAATTTGCTGCTATGTAGTGCATTGTAAGCGTAATAAACTTTTGGCTCAAATCACTGCGGGTTCTAGCCTGTCATGCTCAGAATTCTGTGAAGGCATAGTGCATGGACATGCTACCTAAGACCAACAGAGAAGATGGACATTAATTTGAGTTAACAAAAATACTACTTAGTTTCCCAGCCATTCTACTACCAAAATAGTTTAATTGTTCTTTTTTTTATTATTTGCTATTTGACTTTCTAAGGTGCTTTATTAACTAATAACGAGAAGTTACGATTCATTTCAATGCAGTTCAATCAATGTACACAAAGCTCCAGATGCCGTACTCAAATCAATCTTGATAATTTTATCTTCTGATAATGTATCGTTTTACCAGTTCCATCATATATTTCCCCCAATAAATGAAAATTGTAATGAAAAAACAAAAGACAGGGCCACCACTGTATTATTATCTTAAAATATCATTAGCATTTTATCAGAAGTTTCAAAGACATACAAGCTTTACTTTAATAACATAACACAAGCTATACTATTATTAACATAGAACAGGTCTAATATACAAAACAACTAATAGGATATACTACAGTAGCATAGAGCAGACTCTACTATAGTAAAATAGAATAGGCTATATTATAATAAAAAGTACACATTCTTGTATTATAATGATAGTGCAGGCTCTGCTATAGTAGTTTATAAGAGCCTCTTCTACAGTAACATAGAACAGGCTCTTCTAGAGTAACACAAAACAGACTCTACTACAGTAAAATAGAATAGTCTCTACTAAAGTAACGTAAAACAGACTCTACTACAGTAAATTAGAATAGTCTCTACTAAAGTAACATAGTACAAGATCTACTACAGTAAATTAGAATAGTTTCTACTAAAGTAACATAGTACAAGATCTACTACAGTAAATTAGAATAGTTTCTACTAAAGTAACATAGTACAAGATCTACTACAGTAAATTAGAATAGTTTCTATTAAAGTAACATAGTACAAGATCTACTACAGTAAATTAGAATAGTCTCTACTAAAGTAACATAGTACAAGATCTACTACAGTAAATTAGAATAGTCTCTACTAAAGTAACATAGTACAAGATCTACTACAGTAAATTAGAATAGTCTCTACTAAAGTAACATAGTACAAGATCTACTATTATTATCATATGATGACAGAGGTTTGAGGCTTATAGCGTTTACATTTCAACTTTTACAGATGATTTAACTTTATTTTTTGGTTCCTGTTCCCTGCACCATGTTTTTTTGTTAAGTGATAAATGTAGAAGTAGTTGTGTTACACGTACCTCATAGTATGTTTAACATATTGTTATATTTTATTACAATTAACATTGTCATATTTTCATTAAAGAATCAATATTCTAGCTATTTATTGTACGATTCAGGTATTAATTTATATTATTATTTATTATTTTGTATCTTCATAAAAGTTAGTTTTTGGCTTTACTCTTGGTAATGTCCTCCTACATGACTCCACACCTAAACGGTAACATGAGTTGTAGTAATTTATCTCAAATGTCAAGTTCCTCTTGTAACTGCCAGAGCTGTTTAATGGTTTTCATTGGTCACAAGACATTTTTTAGGAAGACTGTGTAAAGTGTTGCTTAAACATGGTTATATTAATCTTGTTCAAAGAACGTTAAATCTAAGATAGTACAAACTAACAGGTAGTGTTGAGTTCTCTAAATTAGGTATACTATATTATTTCTTTGTTGTTTCTTTCATTAACAGTGTTGGTTGAAGTAATTAATGTCTTAGATTTTATTACTTGTTAATTTTATCCTGTTATTAGTGTATTTTTACAACTGAAATTGTTTTGCATTGCTAGCTTAACCTATATCTCCTAAGCTGGCCGAATCTGGTGAGATATTATCGGGATTATGGCTGAAACTACATTAACAACGAAGCTGCCTAACTGGTGAAACAATGCATTCTAATTTTTATCATAAGTACTACAGTACTTATGATAAGATTAGAATGAATTGACTATCTGACTGATTGACCAGCTGACTAACTACAGTTGTTGGTAAGGCATAGCTATCTCCTGCCTTCAATGTTCCCCAGTAGCACAGCGGTATGTCTGCAGACTTGAACGCTAGAATCCGGGTTTTGATACCCGTGATTTGCAGAGCACAGATAGCCCACTATGTAGCTTTGTGCTTAATTACAAACCTGCCTTCACCTTATGCAAACCTAAATGTACATGACTGAATTACGCTGCCTTGGCTAAAAGCGCTTTTAACGATAACCATTTTTGTAACACTACTAATGAGCAAACAATACACTAACAGCCATATTCTATGATTACGAGCATGCTTTGTGAGTTGCCAAGTAACAAACCGCCCTCATATCATGTACGTGAGTACGATTGCTTACGTGCATGCACTACGTGATCAGCCTGCAGTTGTAACAGCTAGATAAAAAAAAAAATGTGCACTACGTAGATTCTCTAGATCTACGTTCTGACTAAAATGTTATGTTGATAACCTTGAGAATTGAGAAGTATTTGTCCCAGCGAAGAGAGCATTACTACAAGAATAGAGATAAGGTTAGAAACAGTAATGCTGAATATGCGAAATAAGCCTCAGCCATTAATCCACTATAGTAAAATACAGCAGGCTGTACAACATTCTATGGGATGACACATATCAGAATCGAATGACATAATACAGAATCGATTGTTATTAAGATAGAACAAGATCTAATACAGTAACATACAGCAGGCTATACAACATATTATAAGATGATACATATTAGAATCCTGTGACATAATACAGAATCTACTGTTATTAAGATAGAACAAGATCTAATACAGTAACATACAGCAGGCTATACAACATATTATAAGATGATACATATTAGAATCATGTGACATAATACAGAATCGATTGTTATTAAGATAGAACAAGATCTAATACAGTAACATACAGCAGGCTATACAACATATTATAAGATGATACATATTAGAATCATGTGACATAATGCAGAATCTACTGTTAGAAATACAGAACTGGTTTTACTAATATTATTAGAGGACGACCAAGATTTTGTTATTCAGAAATAATTAAGATTTTCTTGTGACTTAAAAACGGCAATCGTGTCGTCAAGGTAACAGCTTTAATAAAGTGGTTTGAAATGATCAAGACATTTTTCCCACCATTGTTTATCACACCTTATCGATCAAATCATAGATACATTTGTCAAGTACAAGCTTGAGTTTGTAACAGAAAAGGACGCTAACAGCTGATTTAGAAAGATTTTATGTCAAATCTCTACATTATTGATCATTATGAAACTTGAAATTTGCATTGGGGTAAAAGATCTTCAATAATAAACTTTTTATTGAAGAAACTTCTCTAAAACTGACAAACTATAATTATAAGTATCCAATATTTTATATTACTTGATACTATATAACAAAATTACTTTTGCCTGTATATTGTAGTATGTAATCAATAACGCAGTTTTAAAGTGTGTAACTCATAAATCGACTCCTGTTAACTTGGGTATCCTTATTCCATCAACATTCAGTGTTAATTATAAAACTTAATGTTTTCATAAACTACACTTTTAATAAGTTTGAGTAACGATCCGTAATACTTGAAGAAATAAACATACTTAACAAAACTTACCCTCCTAGGTAGCCCATATTTGTGGTATTCGAGTTGAGTACTACTTTTAATAGAAGCTGAGACTCTATTATTACTAATAATATAGATAAATACTACTTTTAATAGAAGTTAAGACTCTATTATTACTAATACTAATAATATAGATAAATACTACTTTTAATAGAAGCTAAGACTCTATTATTACTAATACTAATAATATAGATAAATACTACTTTTAATAGAAGTTAAGACTCTATTGTTACTAATA
>NW_013666223.1:189460-192591 GCF_000517525.1 Limulus polyphemus
CTAATAACATAGTTAAATACAACTTTTAATAGAAGTTAAGACTCTATTGTTACTAATATTAACAACATAGTTAAATACGACTTTTAATAGAAGTTAAGACTCTATTATTACTAATACTAATAATATAGTTGAATACTACTTTTAATAGAAGTTAAGACTCTATTGTTACTAATAATATAGATAAATACTACTTTTAATAGAAGTTAAGACTCTATTGTTACTAATACTAATAACATAGTTAAATACTACTTTTAATAGAAGTTAAGACTCTATTGTTACTAATACTAATAATATAGTTAAATACTACTTTTAATAGAAGTTAAGACTCTATTGTTACTAATATTGATCATCTTTATGACTTCTTTTGTTAATAAAGATGAAAATTTAGTATTTTTTATGGATACTTATTGGTTGATATTCAAATTATATTTAGCATGAGCTACAAAATCTTTAACAAATATGTGTGTCTGAATATGTTTTCCATCCATGTGTTCTTGATGTCAATCTGACATCAGAAATGAATTGTTGATTTACTCAAGCTAAATAGTTATGAAACCAAATAGAATTTCTGGTTGAAATTCCATTTCTTCTTTCTACATCTGAGGGGTATTTTTATTACCTATATGAAAACGTGATGGTTCCTTCTTAGCTTTTCAGCTAGTCAACTGTTATTTTTAAGTACTTATTCCAAACAACATTTCATGCGTCAATACAGTAACGCCTAACCTCAATATTGTTCTTAAGTCCAAAGAGAGACTTAGCTAGCTATGTAAACTGCTTAGTTACCACGGTGTTTTCCCATGAGTCCGCGTGTCCACTTCGAAATTGGCAGGCGAATTTATAAAACAACTTCTTTTTGAATTTTTCAGATATAAATAAAACGTTGGTTTTGTTTTTGTTTCTTATGCGTGTATTTCTTAAGTGTGTATTATTTAAAGAGTAAAAAAACACTTTACACTTGTTTCATAAATCACTATTTACTATTTTCACCTTTCAGATATAGATTTCTTTGTTCGTTTGTTTGGAATTAAGCAAAAACTAAACAATGGGCTATCTGTGCTCTGCCCACCACGGGTATCAAAACCCTGTTTCTAGCGTTGTGAGTCCGCAAACATACCACTGTGCCAATGGGGAGCGATTTCTTTGTTAAAAAAATGTTTGATAAAAATGTTATAAACACTAATAAAAGTAGGAAAATTAAAACAACTATTTGTTCTTTTGTGTGTGTTAGCATTTCGTTAGTGTAGGGAATTATGGGCCAAATGTAAGTGTTTCTAAAACTGGGTATGAAAGAACTTTTTGTTGTGTGTTGTAATGACCTCGTGTATTCAAAGTGAAATACTAAGTAAGGATTCTGAGGAGTAGATGCTCTTAATATGAAAAAAAAATCACTAAGGTTAATAGTTATTTACCAGTCTGTAACTAATGCTTAGAATATTTTAAAACTGAGTAGACTTTTATATCTTCTTTGAGTGGAGGCTTGGGTAGTGTAAGTATTTCAAGTAGTTTTGTATCGAAAGGGCTACTTGTGAATGATTTGGGGTAAAGTTTTGATCAACATGCTGAGGACTTCTTCAGATTTTGTTCATTCATCAGTGTTAGAAGATTTAACCTTGCGTAATTTTATCAATGTATTATTGTCAAAAATAAAAGAATTTAATTATTATAAATATAATTGTTTAGTATGTTAGTATCAATTTATCATCCATTTCTTGTTACAATTTATTTAAAAATTCATTACCATACTATAACTGAAAGAAATTTTGTTTACATAGAATCAATAATCTCTTATTGTAATAATTATTGACTTATCTACTTTTGAAAATGATTTCTTTAACTACAAAAGTATTTTAATAAACAGCAGAAATTATAGCATTTCTATTATTTTGGTGTGTAATTAATGAGTAAATAGCTTGCAAACTGTAATAAAAGATAGTTAACAGTAAACAAAATGTTTATAAAATAAAATAAACAATAAATGTCAGTATAATTTGTAATGAATATTTTTTAAGAAACTGAAAAGGAGATAATTTACATACAAAAAGTTAAGAAACGAAGAAGAATGCCATTAATATTGTTTAAATAACTTAGTAAGTTAGTGAAAATGATGAAATTACAATACATAATTCAAAGAAATTGATAATTAAATTCATTTGCAAAACATAGTAGTAGAAAATTATATTATACAAGTTATTCACATGTTATAGAAGGAAATTGTAAATAATATGAAAATCAGTGATAACTCTCTTAAAAGATATAAAAAGAGGTGACCGCTAATGAACAGATCAATTATATGGATGACAATAAAGTCTTTTTTTAGAGAATTTTGAAAGAAATAATTGATAATGAATAATTATTTATAAAATATACTTGAAAATGACTCATAAGGAAGAACTATAATGCAAACTAAAAACATTTACGTTATTGTTTATAATATGAAAATCTAAAACAAATGTAGATATGATATTAAGGAGAAGAATGCTGCCTACACCATTACTTGATAAAAGTCTCCACCATGCCATCCTCAACAGCCTTGATTACACTCGTGTATCTTCTTTGTTGTTGTTTGATTAGGATCGGGTTAATCAACTACAAGGTAACGAGGCCTATTTATCTAAGCTGGTGACGAGAAGATTGCGTCGTAAAAGAACTGTAAACGAATTAATAGCAGGAATAACAAATTTATGACTTGGTAAACGACAAAGGTCTTGTACGTATGAACCTCGTGTTTTCACATCTATATCCTTGTACATATGAACCTCGTGTTTTCACATCTATATCCTTGTACATATGAACCTCGTGTTTTCACATCTATATCCATGTACATATGAACCTCGTGTTTTCACATCTATATCCTTGTACATATGGACCTCGTGTTTTCACATCTATATCCTTGTACATGTGAACCTCGTGTTTTCACATCTATATCCTTGTACATATGAACCTCGTGTTTTCACATCTATATCCATGTACATATGAACCTCGTGTTTTCACATCTATATCCTTGTACATATGAACCTCGTGTTTTCACATCCATATCCTTGTACATATGAACCTCGTGTTTTCACATCTATATCCTTGTACATATGAACCTCGTGTTTTCACATCCATATCCTTGTACATATGAACCT
>NW_013666223.1:193257-194971 GCF_000517525.1 Limulus polyphemus
AAATTGTTTTATCTTGAAAAATAAGAGTTAGAGAAGATCTAGTTGAGATGTTTAAGATGTTAAGGGAATTGATAGCGTTGATCCATCACCTTTTTTCATACTTAAAAGTGAGAATAGTAGGGCTAGGGGACACAAATATACAGTTTGGGAGTGCAGGAGTCATCCTAGGCTAAGACAGTTTTATTTTTCTGATTGGCCATTGTAATGTGTTGCCTTCGGATATTGTGGAGGTAATAAAGTTAAGTGAATTTAAGAGAAAGCTTGATAACTATATGAATGATAAAGGCTGGCTTTAAGATAAAAAAATATTTAATAGTTTTAGTTTAGTTTAGAGGTTGGGACAGCCGAGATGGACCAATAGGTTCCTTGTTGTCCCTAAACATTATGTTATGTTATTATACTTATCATACAATAAGAGGAAGTGAGACTGAACTGTGTCGGAAACGTTATTATATTATTCTATAGGCAGAGATAGTAAGATTAAACTGTGTCTAACCTTATCTTATAACCTGAGCTAGTGAGGTTTAAATGTTTATAGGGAGAACTAAAGTTAAATTGAACAATGAATATATCTTTTAATGGTTGTACAATTGTTGAAAATATGGCTGTTATAATATCAAAGTAGTTTGAAAACTGTACAGCAACATATTGCTTCTTTCATTGTATTTCCTTATGAAAGTTTTTGTATATATAACTTAAAGCAAAGTTTCTTAAAAATAATGAAAATACTATATTTGTTGAACCAAGCCATAATGATCTTTACATATTGTGATGTTAAGTTTAGTTAATATAAGTCTTAAGTTATAATTACTTTTTTATTTAACAATAAGTTATGCCACTGTGTAATATTAATGTAATCTCAATTTAGTGAAAAGTGTTTAATCGAGGTGGTAAGATTTTAAAATGAAGCAGATATTTTAAATATCGTGTAATTCGCAAGGAAAAATACACACAGGCGTTTATCTGTAATGATATACCTACTTCAATAATATATTATTCAAATGAATAACACTTATGATAGGCGGGCATCTGTTATCACGACCCTTTGAAATTAAGATAGATTCTTGCTCTTTCCCATTGCCTTAGAAACTAATAATGATATAAGTATATCTGTGGAATTAGATGACTCAAGCAATCATATGCCATACCACATTATCAATCTCTTTTGCATATATAAATAAATAAAGTGTTATTTAAATGAACGTTAGATGGGTGGACTGAATGTGAAAACATTCAAGACACAGTTAGGCTAAAGAAATACTGTGTAATAATGCTTTAGACAACATTCAAGTCATTGCTTTGTTGGTCCTTCAATAGATTCCTTTTTTGTAATGATATGTATGTAGTGTTATCTGAACAAATAGATGGAACTCAGGGACCAAAGGTGAATAAAATCACTAAATTAATCAATCAGTTATTTCATCTATCTGGCTATTTAATGAACTCGGATGTTTCTTTATAGAAATATGTAATACTGAATTATATTAAGGTCCTAAACATTTATAAATAGCTTCTTATTCAAGGACTTTTTATGTTTATGTGGTCAGTCCCTTAAACACACATAATGTTATAGACATTTTAATGTCCGAATCTGGATAAAAATTTGCATATCTTGGCCTGAAACTTCAGATAAAGTATTTGATTTAATCTGAAACGTAAATGTTAAAGAAACATTCCAATTATTTTCAAGAATTGCTTGTATAAGATGTGAAAA
>NW_013666223.1:195193-211284 GCF_000517525.1 Limulus polyphemus
ATCTCAACTAGATCTTCTCTAACTCTTCTTTTTCAAGATAAAACAATTTCAGAGATCTTAACCTCTCCTCGTATGACAACCCCTGCATCCCAAGCACCATTCTAGCAACCATTCTCTGAACCCTTTCTAACAATTCAATGTCCTTCCTGAGGTAAGGAACCCAAGACTGAACACAATATTCAAAATGCGGCCTAACCAGTGACCAGTACAATGAAATTATAATCTGTTTAGCCTTGTATTCAGTATTTCTGTAGATACAACCTAAATTCCTATTTGCTCTACCACTAGCATCATCACACTGCTTGGGTGGCTTAAGAGACTGATCAACCATTACATCTAGATCCCTTTCTTTTATGACACTGTTAAAGTTATTGCCATTCAAATTATACTTATAATTCAAATTATGATAACCCAAATGCATTCTCTTACATTTATTATAATTAAAAGTCATCTACCATTTATTCGCCCAACTCACTAAATGATCTAAATCCTTTTGTAAAGTAGCAACATCCTCTTCCCAGCTAGCAACATTCAAGGCTTTAATATCATCTTCAAATTTAAGTAATTTATTGACCATTCTTTCATCTATGTCTTTGATGTAAATCAAAAAGAGCAAAGGTCCTAAGACTGAGTCTTGAGGTACCCAATTACCCAACTATTCCTAGAAATATCTTTACAAGCCTTTTATTGGCACCTTGTCAAATCGCTTTCTGAAAATCCAAATCTACACCCTTACCCTCATCCACATAAACAGTAACCTTTTCAAAGAATGTCAAAAGATTTGTAAGTCAAGATTTTCTCTTAGTGAAACCATGTTGACTATCCAATAACATTCTAAACTTTGTTAAATGACTTCTCAAAGCATCTTTTAACAGATTTTCCAAAAACTTTCCCACAACTGATGTAAGACTAATGGGCATATAGTTACTGGGAGAATTTTATCACCTTTCTTGAGAAGAGGAGTTACATTAGCTTACTTCCAATCCTCTGATACCTGGATACTATTTCAGGATTTACTTTCTTTGACTGTATGGTTTCAATATACAATGTTCTAGACGAAGTTTAACCTCAGTACCTCTGACTTCTTGATATGTATAATAACATTCCCGACATAGTTCAGTTTTACAACCTTTGACTATATGATATATACAATGTTCCCGGCGAAGTTCAACCTCAATACCTTTATTATATAATAACGTTCTCTGGCTGTATGGAATATATAAAAACAACCCGTCATAGTCCAGTTTTACTTCTTTTGTGTGTGTGTGACAACGTTTCTAATGCAGTTCAACCTTACTACCTCTGAATCTATAACAAATTTAAAAAAGAGATTTGTAGTTGTTGTTGTTGTTTTCACTTTGGTAATATTTGTAATTTTAGTTTAGTTTAACATTAGCCCACTTAGAATTCAACGTGTATGTTACTGTTCACATAACTTTATATAATAATCTTATTCATCACAAAAACAATGATGCTTAGTTGTAATCAAAGAACAAAATATTACCGTTGACAGTATGGACTGCTTGGCAAACCAATACAAATGAATACCGAAAGAAAGCCACCTTATTTGGGATTCTCTGGATAAATAAAACTTCACACCTCATTTTTTATTTGTAACTTTCAAGTTTCAGCTTCCATAAACATAAGAAAGTCAAAGTGTAGACTTAGAATAATCACACATGACTTCGAACTCGACTCTCTATCATGTTATCACTTTAAAGGTATGTTCTAGCCATTAACTTGTGCCCTTCTATAAGAGGATTTTAACAATGAAAGTTTTAGCAGTTAGACTTTTTACTCTTTACATTATAATTTTGTACATAAAATCCGGTTTTATTATTATTGTTTATTTTTTATTTTTTACCAAATCAACTAAGATCCATCATCAAAACTTCGTATGTTATCATCCTTTGTTGTTTTTTCTGGATTTTTTTTTCACTTGTGAATAATACACTTTGTTTCTCATGTGCTTTAATATCATATACTTAAAATATTGTACTCGATAAAAGAAATAGAACTTAATGCAGTAGATCTGTAAACTGTCCACTTTAACTTTCAGCTGGTATACAATGGAGATAGATGAAATAATAAAAACTAAGCTATTTTAACAATGTTTTGAATAACAACTACAGATAATATTTTACTAGAGTCCCTGCTTATTTCTTGTTTGAATCTTACATTATGATGTTTCTCAACCATCGCGTCTAAAACTGTTATCGCAAAGCCTGTGAAATGGAACGTAAAGACTAGCTTTTGACAAGTGTTGAAAAATTGAATCTGTGCTAATGGACGGGACTCTTACAACAAAGTATAAATTTTAATGTTGGCATATTTTAAGGAAGTTGGATTTAAAATACCTTATATTCCTTTATTATTATTACCCATAGTTTTTGAAAAATCTAACAAAGTGTTCTCACTAGTTCAAGCTTGCATAAAGTAATGATACACCTATCAGTTGTTGGGCAAATGACAGTCCAAAAGTCATATAGTTGCTAGGCCTTACAAACAACGCTTAAACAAGGTGAGAAATATACCCATTCTAAAAGTTAACAAAGCACCGAATTCTCAAGAGCTGGCTTTCATTTCTCAAACTAGTGACGAGTACAAACAAAATAAACTTCGACGAAAAGTAACTGTGTAATAAATTTTCTGCTTCAGCTCACATGAATATATTACTCACAAACTTTGCAATAAAATTAAAAGAGCTATTAAACTAATGAAACTCCATCTTCATTTCGTTCACGAGAAATAAAACGGAAATTTAGCCCCTCTGAATGGTTTTTCTGGTCATGCTTAGAAAAATAAGAAGAAATGCTACTTAGGTTTCGAAGATAAAAACAGTCTATAATATATTTCTCTAACAGTAATAATATCAAACATACTTTAATCTATCATCAGCCAACAATTAATAACCAGAGTGAACTGTAACACTTTTACTCGGACTTGGTTTTCTTAACCAACTGACATATACATCTGCTTTGTCTGATTGTCTGAAATGCATAACCTGGTATTGTCGGGTTATTCCAAAGACTGTTGGCTCAGTGGTGTCACTTAAGAGTGGGGCGGGGGCGACAAAAGCTGCTTCTCTCCTCAAACTTATGAAGGGCTCAAAATGATAGTTTCTGTGGACATTTCTAATCAAGCCGGATTAAATACGTATACACAAATCACGACACAGCATAGCCCCTCTCATCAGAATTGGCGGTCACGCAAGGTCTGTCTTTCTTGACTTCTGTGAAGCGACGCTCCTGTGTAGACGTTTATACAAATTCAAGCTGTACATTTTGATTTAGATTTCAATTAATACCTTGTATGAGAATTTAAATGTTTATGGCTCAATGAATCTATAATGTGTTTTACTTAATATTATCTTGTTGGTGTGGATTGATTAAAACGATACGTAATTGTTATGATACTCCATACATAGCTAAGCAGAACTAGACACTGATCAGGTCTAAAATATTTACTTTTATGAAGAAAGCTTTCTCTAAATTATCTTGTTCAACAAGCAGAATACTACCAAAGTCGATATTGATCATCTAAATTATTCTTTATCTTTTGTCTGTATGCGTGTGTGAGGAAATCACTCAACACTTTCCACATAAACTTTCTAAACGTTGTAGGCGTGAGAGAGCGGCCACGTGACCACCTACGTCTGATCTGTGGAACCTATAAAATGGTTGTTAGGAATACTTGATATAAGATTCCTTCGAAGCTTCTTGAAGTTCCTTAAAGTACTACGTTAACTTGGTGTGATAGGTAAGAAGAACTTCCACAGTTTCATTAAAATAGTACTGTGTGAAATACATGTGGAAATTTACGTACCTATGTCCTTTTAGCCATTGCTTTTAGATAACATTTTCTAAGGTATAAATCTCTAGAGCTAACCGTAAATGTTTCTCTTTACATCTATGAAAAAGTACAGCAAAGCAGTAATATATTGTTAAACTGTTGCACTTAGTATTTTTTTTTTGTAATATCTTTAAACCTAGAAAGTACTTATTCATTCGTTACTGTTTTCGAAAGTCATGGATCCAGCAATGGAAAGATCTTAGTAAACTGACAACAAGCTGAAATACTTTTATTAATATTTGAGGGAAATATGAAACGTATCTAGCTATGGAACATTTGACAATTCGTTATTTTCCTCGAAATTTGGAATCCTATTAATTGTCATAATCTCATAATCTGAAAACTGTAACAGCTTTACTGTATACAAAATGTTCAGGTAATTTTAATTGACTCATAACTCCAGATTCTGTTAATTGTTTACACCTCATATTTTGTTACCTACTAGTACCTAATAAAATTCAGTAAAGGTGTAAGTTGATATCTTTAAAAAATCTCATTGCCGTTAGTAACTGTGTAAAAACATTAGATTATATTATTTACTTACTCTCCAAAAATTCAAATAATTTCAGTTGCTTTAAACTTTAGATTATAATAATTGTTTCACAGTCTAAAGTTATATCTTGGTTGCAACGAAACAAGTTAAAGTTCAGTTAGCAGTAACTGTTGTTTGTCTACAAATATAGATTCTTTTTATAACTTTATAATTCAAGATTCTAGTATTGTCAAGACTAATTGAAAACGTCAGTTCTCGTTAGTGGCTATAGTTATCTGAACATTAAGGTTATTTTCCTTTCTTTACTGCCTACAATTTCAGATATTTCTAGCAACGAGACGAACTGAAACTTCAGAATTTCGTTTGTTTTGTGAACAAAATTCGGGTATTTTTATTACACTGCTGTCTAAATTTCGAAATTATAAAAGTACCAAGACCAACTGAATACTTTAATTTTCGTTTATCTTACTGAAGCATATAAAAATTCACATTATTTCTAAAGTTCTATAGTTTAAGGTGGTGTCAAGTTCAGTTTCCTAAAGTATATTTTTTCTAAAAATCCAGTTTCTCTTAATACTTAACTATATCTAGTTGCAGCTCCTGGAAACATTAAGAATAGTTAGAAACATTAGGGCTCTTAGTGGTTCAGCGATAAGTTTATGGACTTCCAACACGTAAATCCAGAACACAGATAGCTTATTTTGTAGAACACCAACAGAAACTTCAGTTTAAATTAGTTCTTAACTGTCTGAAAATGGAAATTATCTTGCTTAATACACTCTTTAAACTTTCAAGACTTTATAGCGTCAGAACTAGTGAAATCTTCTAATATTTTTAGCTGCTAGTTGTCTGAGAATTAAAATACTGTAATTACTGTTTAATGTTTCGTTTTTTGGAAGTCTCGGCACCTTCCATAAACTTCAGTTATCTATCGTTACTGTATATGTAAAATCAGTTTTATTAATACTTTTCTACCTAAAGTTTCAGAGTGATGGCATGGAAATTAGTTGAAAACTTCAGTTTACATTATATTTGACTTGTTTGAAAATTTCAGATTGTGTTAACTACTTTAGTGCTAAAACTACATTTCCTGGTACTCTGAACAACAAAGGCGAACGAGGCAGGGAGACTGTGAGGCAGACCCCCCCCCCCCCTAGCTTGCAATGTATATGGCCATTCGGACACATTTTTAGTTTTCATTCGGGAAAAATTAGAAGCAGAAAATATAGTTAGTCGGGCAATTTTTACCTTTATTGTGGAAAAACTGGTAGCAGAATGTCTTTCTTACCCGTAACCTCATTCGGGCAAAAATTGTACAGCCTTCCCTCTGAAAAATCCCCCGTAGGCCTATGGTGAACAACAGTTGAACATTTCCTGATACTTTGAACAAGAGTTGAAAACTTCAATTCCCTTTAGTTGCTAGCGGTCTGGAAATTAAAACTCTTTAACTGCTTTCTTGTTTATGGTTTTAGAACCAGGTAGCGTAAGCGTAGAGGCACTACCTGAAAACATTAAATGCTTTTAGTTAATTTTTTTCTATTTTCAAATAATATTATTTTAATTACTTTAATGTGAAATTTACGACTCCTTTTGTTATTGAAACTAGCTGAAAATATCATATCTCTTCAGTTGCTCTTTATCTGAGAATTCAGAATCTGTAATTACTCTGTCTAATGTTCCCAATCTTTACAACCTCCAAACTAACTGGTGCATCAGTTTTCATGACTAACTAGCTGTATAGGGCGTGGATTGGTTCTGGGGTAAAGCTTTGAATTTCGGAGCTGGCGAGGTGAGTTCCAATCCGTGTAACCACAAGATATTCCATGCACTTTAAACACTTTGCAGGTTTTGCTAATTGCTTTACTGTCCAAAGTTCAAGACCCCAGTAGTCTCGAGACTAGTTGGAAACATCACTTTTCATTGCTTGCTAGCTGTACAAACTACAGCTTCTATTAATTATACTTTACTGTCTAAAATTTCAGACCACAGCATATTCGATACTAGTGGAAACATCACTTATCATGACTTGTTAGCTGTATAAATTACTGGTTCTGTTAATTACTTTACTGTGTAAAGTTTCAGACCCATATGGCCTCAAGACCAGTTGGTAACATAAGTTTCTATTACTTGCTAACTGAGTAAATTAGAGGATCTGGTAATTACTTTACTGTCGCAAGCGCAGATTTTGAAATCTTCGGAACTATCTAAAAACTTCAACTACTGTTAATCACTAATTATTTTGAAGTTCGGATACTCTTGATTACTTCAATTAGATGGATCTAGAAAGCTTCTATTATTTTTTATTTTTCTCCTATGTGGCTAATATCCTATTATTCCAATTTATCGTATATTTTAATTTTCTGGTATAATAGGTTATTACAAACAGTTCGGTACTACCGATTCTTGTGTGTCTATTATGTTCCTGAATTATAATTTTTGTTTCTCCAATTGATTGAAATCTCCTTTCACAAGAGATGTAAATAACATTTTTCCTCTCTATTTGGTCTTTAAGTGGTTTGGTGTGTACTAACTGCGATAGAATTTTGCTGTGATTTCTGTACACACAGTGTTCAGTAACATCTTTATGGAACATTTGGAAGTCAACGCTCTCGAAACAGCCATTCTACGCCCCAAGATTTGACTAAGGTATGTTGACGACACATTCGTAATTCTAGTACACACTATAGATAAAATTCAATAAATCAAAAACAGATAACATCCAGCGATACATTTCAAAATAGAAATACAAAAATATAAGAATCTCCCATTCCTTGACGTGATGGTTACCAAGTCAGACAACTCATATACTACACGAGCGTACAGATAATCCACAGTAACTGGTAAATACCTCGACTACAAATAAAATCAACTCAACATAGTAAAGACAGATGTCATAGACTGCATAGTTTCCAGGAAGAACATGATTTATAATACCAAGTTAAGAAGGAAGAAAAACTCGTCACTACAACCTGCCTTATCAATGGATACCCAGAGCACTTGATGAAGATCATAAACACCAAGAATAAATAGGAAAACCACTACAAACACACAGCCACATTCCTTGTGTTGAAGTTCTCTCTGAATACGTAAAGAGAGTATTTAGACGACATGAAGTCATAACATTATTCAGAAGCCATAACACAATGCCATCATAGTTATTACCTATCAAATCACCTATGGAGATGAAAAGCACCATTTAATGCATCCTCTGTGATTGTGGATGCCAACACAATGGAGAAAAAATACAATGAAATTATAATTTGGGAACAAAACATACAAATAAAACCCAGTAGTACCGATCTATCTTCAATAGCCCATCAAGCCAAAGAAAAAAACCCATACGATAAATTGGAATACTAATAAAATAATGGGATATGAACCACACATGAGAAAAGGAAAGATAAAAGAAGCCTTTTGCATCCACCTTACTGATAATACACTCAGTTAACTTAGTACAGAAATCAGCATACCATTTCAATACTTAGTTCATTCAAATTCTAATTGTAGTAGATAATAATTCTAGTAGATAATATTCCAGACTCCCAACAAAAAGACTTAACATCGAATACCGACTAATACAGTCGTTAGTGGCTAGTTGTATAAAAATAAATGGTTACTAATAAAGAATTAAATTTAGGTAATCGTATGTGCTACTAACCATGACAACAATTGTAATCCGATCGTCACAACTTCATCACTAGCACTTAAATCCTGAGCCATAAAACGCACTATGATTGTTGGTAACTTAACAAGAATTCCCTATTTTTAACAATTTTGTCGATTTGGCTATTTCTTAAGAAATTATTTGAATTTAAATCAAATGGTTATTTTAAAAATACCATAAAAATGTTTTTGGATTTGAAAACTCCCTATTCCATTTATTATCTCTAAGGTTTATAATATTTTAGGAAAACAGTGAGAGAATCAGTTTTGCCTAGACACGTAATAAAAAACCTAAAAAGTCTGTTAAAAACCGTTTGCTGAAGTCAGTATTTAAACTTTGTTAATACTTGCAAAAAACTGTTTTCGCTTATTTTAGATTTTAACAAGTAATACATCAAAGAGGTGTAATGAATAGTGTTAAATGACAACGTAAACCACCTTGAAGAACCGAGGGACGGGAAAGGTTCCACTGTATGGGTCCCCCGGTGGTTAATTTACCACTTTACAACGCTAAAATCCGGGGTTCTATTCCCTGCGGTGGGCGCAGCAGATAGCCCAATGTGGCTTTGCTATAAGATAAACAACCAAACTGCTGTATGGAACTCTTAAGGGCTACTTTAGTGGAAGAAGGTGAAAATGGTATTGTAACAGGGCATTTTATTGATAAACATGTTTTAGCAGAATTTTACCCCCCCCCCTTTCACTTCTAAGACAGAGTTAAAATTCTACGGGCTACTTTAGTGGAAGAAGGTGAAAATGGTATTGTAACAGGGCATTTTATTGATAAACATGTTTTAGCAGAATTTTACCCCCCCTTTCACTTCTAAGACAGAGTTAAAATTCTACGGGCTACTTTAGTGGAAGAAGGTGAAAATGGTATTGTAACAGAGCATTTTATTGATAAACATGTTTTAGCAGAATTTTACCCCCCTTTCACTTCTAAGACAGAGTTAAAATTCTACGGGCTACTTTAGTGGAAGAAGGTGAAAATGGTATTGTAACAGGGCATTTTATTGATAAACATGTTTTAGCAGAATTTTACCACCCTTTCACTTCTAAGACAGAGTTGAAATTCTACATGTGTTTTATAAAAAATATAAGGCATACATTCTTTCTTCTGAGTTAATTACCCGTCCATTAACAGGGATAGAAGACGGCCCTTGTGAATTCTTGTTTTCCTGTTCAGATTTTGGCTTGTTATTTTTCAATTGTAGAAACGTATATTCTAAATGAAAAATAAAAACTTTAAGTTACATTTTTATAGTGTTCTTTTATACAAGACTATGTAATTTTGAAAGTATTGTTTATAAACTTTATTGTATTCCTCACGAGGTACTCTATAACAATGTCATTAAATTCCATCGTTTGAACGTGTCCAATCCTAAGATCACAGAAGGAGACTTGTTGAATTTAATGTCATGAACAGTTTAAAGTGGAAATTTTTATTTTAAGTGATTTAACTGTGACGTATCAACCTATAGGAGTGGATCATCTTCAGGTAATGTATGATTAACAACTTCAAGTTGTAACTGTTGCTCTTAGCAATGGGCGTGTTATCGTTATAAGTATTTACCATTGGTGGCAATGATTTGTTTCTTTTCTTTGTTGTTAAGCGCAAGCTACACGATGGGCTATCTGTGCCCTACCCATCGCAGGTATCTAAATCCGATATTTACTTTATAAACCCACAGACAGACCACTGAGCCACCTGAGAAGGATGCAGGTGGCAATATATTAGTTACAAAAGACATAAATGTAAAAATACGTAAATATAAAAATATAGTGAAGGATTATGTGGATTATAATTAATAAAGATAGAGAAAAGTTCCTGGATATTTTTGATCGGTGAAATTCCTGCAGTTTTCTCCTGTTTCGATCACTTTCACTTCATAGAAATGTAATTCTTTTCACATATGCAGTGTTTGATTTCTTTTAAATTTTAAAAACATAGGACGGTCCTTTAAAGTGTTCTTTTATTCTTGTGTTCATTTCTCTTGTAAGTTCTCCTAAATAAAATCTTTCACACGTGTCACATTAAATTTCATATATTATTCCTTTGGTTTCCTTTTATTCGGGATACTTTCTTCGAATAATGTTTTCTATTATTATTCCCATGTTTTGTATGATTATGAGTTGACGTATTGAGCTGATATTAATATTGTGCTTTCTGATGAGACGTTTCCATGTCCCGACAAGGTTATCGCTAGCACGTTCAATAAAAGGGGTGGTAACCATATTTTTATTAATGAAAATCTAACATATTCAGATCAATTCACTACTTAAATTAATAGGAGTGCGTATTTCAAGTGTGATTTGTTTTATAAGTTTCACAGTTTCAAGGTTTGGCCGTGGTTGGTTTGCAGATTTCAGTCTAAACACTGTTCAGAGTGTTTTAATTTACTGTAGAGATAGGTGTAAAATCTAGTTAATTTCCTGGTTGTATGAACATTTAACAATTCATGTGGAAATTTTCTTCATCATCAATAGTGAAATGGATGTTAGGGTTAATGTTATTAATATGATTTGTAAACATTGTTTCTCAAGGTAAGAGTTAAAATCATATAAAACATCCTCAACATGCTTCTTCCATTTACAGAAGTGTGTGTGTATGTCTGTATTGAAGGCACTCCTCTCTAGCTGAATTAGGAAAACATTGATTGGTTAATGAGCTAAATAAAGTTCCATTCAAACAGAGTTTATCAATTTGGCAGTACGTTGAGTCATTGAATTGAAAACGAAACTTTGTTTCAAAGTCAATTAATGTCATTAAATTTGAAGAAGGTGTGGTAATCCTTCGTCTAGTCATGAATGATAGTTTCGATGATTGCTCTATGGCTTAATTTCTTCAAGGATTGGAGAAAATTAGACGTATTTCTGATTGTGTTTTTATAGGTGTTTTATAGATGAAGTAATAAAATAAAATAAAAGAGCGCGAAAATTGTAGTTGGAGGCGGAATAAATAGACATTATGAAACGGCAAACTATAAGTTGTGATGTTCTACAGTGTAATCAGTTATTTAAGTGTTGATTAATATACTAGTCATTTTCTAATTTTTATAAAACACGCTTCATCTGCTTCTCATATACTGAATTTGAGTTTTCATCCACTCTTGTGTATTTTCTCGAGTCACTTTAACCTTCTTTCATTCATGCAATGTATAAACTCTTGCTGAGTATGCCGTGGACTGTTTTTACTTCCTTTTTCAGATCTTGTAATTATTACGTTTATTAAGTTCACTAATACATTCGATTATTTATTGTTTAAATTTGGGTTAATCTTGATTAAAATTATTTGTGAATGAGCTGAAAGTTCTTCAATAAAGGTTTTCATAGGACCTGTTTTTGGTTTAAATGGCGATATGTTATTCGATTTCAAAGGGAATATGTTTTTTAAATTTATTGTTGCTTTTCAAAGTTTGTACTATCAGCTAATTGTTCTGAGCCACATACTACGGTCGCTAGTGTATTAGAAGAAGGCACAAGGTGAAACGTCGAAGAAAGAAACGTTTTTCATTGAAAAAAAAGACTGTTTGTTTTTTCTTTTTAAAGTGTTTACACGTTAGACTGCACTATTCAATTTTAATTTTATCATCGACACTAGTTAAAAGCATCACATTGTTTAGTTACTAGCTGTCTAAAACTTCGGGTGTTGCTACTTACGTAATTATCTAAGCTTGATAACATTTGTTGGTGTCTTCTTTACAAATGTATGATCTGGAAATAAATGTTATAGGCATGATTTATTTATTGTCTCCACATTAAAGAACTGTTTATAGCCTGATAATACTTAATGAACATGAAAGCTTCATAATCTGGTAGCTCATAGATTGTGTTCTGTTTTATTTTGTTTTTACGTTATGAATCCTTACTGGTTAAAAAAAATCGATTAAGTTAAATGTTTGAAGCTAGAGTTTTGTTTACTGTTTTTATTCTATCTGCGTTGTAGCGTTGTAACTAGACTGTTTCTATATCTAAGATTTTGTAGAATTTGATTATCAGGATTTTATAAAAAAAAAAATAAATATCATGAGAAAACCAAAATTCAAGTTCTTTGAAAAATGTTAGTAATACTTTTGGACATTCTTCCAAACGAACCTGAAACTACTTTTATTTCTCTACCTCCTGGGTAGTTTCTAAGTGGCTCCATGGCCTCATTTGAAGCATATATTGGAGAATCATAATGGAACATAACATTTATGTCTTAACTCGAATGAATTATGGTACCCACCAGGAGATTTGACACACAATGGCTTTGGTTACCTCTTGTGAAAGCCAGCTAACGGCAGACACCACGGTATAGGACTTGTAAGTAAGAACCCCCCTCTACGTTTAAGTAAACTTACATCAAAAACCATGTGATGCAACCACAATCTTTAATCATTTTCGAACCAGGTTTAGTCACATGGAACAGAAGTAAAGTGAAAAAATCGAATCACGTGTAAAAACAAATGGCATGTGCTGTGCAGGTGGGTTCTTTTTTTTATTATTATTATTAAAGGACTTGTGTTGAGCTTTTAGCCGATTTATTAAGCAAAAAAAGTATAGACCCAAAAACCAACTAAAATCTAGAATAATACTTGTAACTTGCTACTAAAAACATGATGTCCAAGAAGTATTAACGCAATTAGACTAGGTCTTCTCTACTTTCAAACATTTGTTAACCTAATGAACTACTTGCATCGTATTGAAACCGTTAATGTTCAGAACGTAACCTTAGATAATATACACATTGGAGTTAATCTTCAATACTGAAGGTTGGTTCCAAGTTCATGTTTTATGATAACAATACTAAGTGATACAAACCAGCAGAACATTTAGAAACATTTATACTTTACAGTGACAATGAACATTCCTTCTCTTTCCAGACAAACAAGATGACTTTCACTTTTCAGCTGTTCTTCATTTTTATTGCTGTTAGTCGTTGCTGCTAGAACAGTTAACAGCAGGTATCTACCTAAATCGGTAAGTTTAAAACTACGTTGCTATTTTGGAAAGACTAATATTGTTGGT
This sequence comes from Limulus polyphemus, assembly GCF_000517525.1. Lineage (NCBI taxonomy): Eukaryota > Metazoa > Arthropoda > Merostomata > Xiphosura > Limulidae > Limulus > Limulus polyphemus. Next base: position 208,212 of record NW_013666223.1, read on the forward strand.
ATACTAAAAAACTGAGCTCGTATATATATGTATATATTGTTCTAACGTTTAGAAATGTAGCTATTTATTGTACAACAAACAATCTGTCAATACTATTGATAATGATTCGAAAGTGTCTGATGTTCATAAATTGTTTATTGATACATTTGGTAAAGTATTAAAGTGTTCTAACAATATTTGTATGTGATGTTTTAAATTTTTTTATTAAACATACGTTTTTCAATACTCGTTGTTAGTTTCACGAGTTAAGATGAGATGAAATGCCATTTACACAGAGTTTAATCCATGTAATGGCAATTGCATATTATTTGAGTCAGCATCATATGAGGGACGAAAACCTCGTATCTTTAAAATGATACTTGTATAGTGGTCATGTCAAACCCACGTGACGGAGCCACAACATAGGCCCAGCATGGCCAGGTGGTTAGGACGTTCGACCCGCAATCTGAGGGTCGCGGGTTCGAATCCCCGTCACAACAAACATGCTCGCCTTTTCAGCCGTGGGGGCATTATCATGTGACGGTCAATCCCACTATTCGTTGGTAAAAGAGTAGCCCAAGAGTTGGCGGTGGGTGGTAATGACTAGCTGCCTTCCCTCTAGAAAGTATCTATCAGAAACCGAATACTCTTCTATACTATTTATTTGGAACGAGTAAAAACTGGATATTTCAAAACTTAACTTTAATAGTTGCTGTCCGAATCAAATGACCAGTAGAATCCGCACAACTTCAGAAATATTTTGGGTTGTATCTGGATCTCATTTCCGATATGTACGCATACAGAGATATATAATTTATTGTTAAACTAGCTGGAGTATCCATCCCCTGGTCGGAAGTTATGTAAATTCATGATTAATGAAAGATTAGCTTAGGACATGAAAAGTTGCTTCCCTTATACGTAATTCTAAAAAACGCCCTTTAAAACTGCAAAACACAAAATGTGAAACCGGAAGTTTGCATGTACATCCGCAACGACCTAATAAACCTCCACACCGATTTTGGTAAAGATCCATCCACACCCTGCGAAGTAGTTACTTGGACATGCAACAAACAACAAACAGTACTATTATATATAAACCGTTGCGTAAAATTTACGTTTTACCTATTATTTAAGTCTGATAGATTACAATTTAACTGACAATAAAATTTTGTTTCAAATCCATTAACTATATTTTGAGAGTTGTTCCAACTTACAATACGATAAATATAATTAAAGTTTTTCTTGATTAAAATGGTCTTAAACATGTCTCTTTGTGTCTGCACACAAGTCTAAGACGTTAGAGTTTGATCAAGTGTCACTGAAGTGACATTTTGGTAACAGTTTCAAAGCACGATATTTTGAGACACAGTTTCTGAACCTACGCAAATATTAGCCGATAAAGTAGATAAATTAACACAGAAGAGGCCATTCTGTACAATTTTAAAAGCAGCATATCTCCGTAGATACGTACATTAGAAATACAACATTTCATACCCCACTTTTTGCACCTGAACAGGTAACACAGATAACAGGCCCTGCATCGAGTATATTTTACTCCCCTCCACACACACGTATATAAACGGCCCAGTTTATTAATGTTACTCAAGTAAAATATTACATTGCCTTACACATAAATAAAACATTGTTTCCCGATTTTTTGTGTAATAATACAGCGTGGGGTGGGTGGTTTGGGGACCTCTAGCTGTTGGCTCGTCAGCTGTGTTTACAGGTGAGCAGTTCACAAGTTGAGACTGTGTATCAGACAGAACCCTGAGGGTGTTAATTTTATAAATCTCTTGAGTGGCCTTTTCATCAGTGGGGTCTGAATTGGGTCAGTTCGGTCCCTGGGACAACTGTCTTGAGAGCCTTACCTTTATGTAGTCACTGATGTACCAGACGAATACGTTGGTCTAACACCGCAGAAGAAAAGATCTAACATTTTGGAAAGTTGATTCTTTATAACATGTCACTTACCTCCTAAACAGGTAAGAGACAATGGCGTACGTCTAGCCCCAGAAAAGAGACCTTTCTGTAATGCTTTCACGGGCTGCGGAATGAAGAGGTCATCAGACGCACTTGTGGACATACAAGGCGAGCCTGACATGTCCAGTCTCAGTAGAAAGATCATGGCTGAGGCTCGACTCTGGGAACTGCTACAACAAAGAGTACTTGACAATGCTGCCACAGTTGGTCTGAACGATGACGTAAGAAACAAATTATTTCAGAGTTTATGCTTGGTTGGTTTTTCTCATACTAACTAGAATTGTGTATATTTTTGAAAGCATTTAGCAAGTATTGTTTAGTAAATGGAATGTCTTCTATATATCTGTATACGATAAAAAGGATAAAACTACTTAGAAGTGCTATTCATACCTTGAGTTACAGTACCGGAACTATTATAAACAGCGAGAATAAAACTAAAAATAAATGTGAAGCCCAATCTATCATTGGATTTACCACTGGTCGCTGAGTTATATTCTAAACGATATAACTCAGTAACGAGGGGTAAACCGAACGGTAGATTTGACTTTATTTTCATTTTTTACTATGTTAATCAGCTTGTCTGATGAATGATTTAGAAGAATAAATTAGTAGCATCATGTTGCACATTTCTCGAACCGTATATAAACAGAGGTTTACTGCGATGTGTAAAAGCAAACTAAAAACTTCATACATAAGAAAGTGAGAAGAAAACTACTTAGAAGTATGTTTACGGGTAAAGCTAAACTAATATAACTCTAAACACATTAAGGGTGAAAGTATCTACACGTTAGACGTACGTGTAGAGCTACCACAATTATGTTTACAGTGAGAATAAAACTACTTAGAAGTATGCTTTACGGGTAAAGCTAAACTAATATAACTCTAAACACATTAAGGGTGAAAGTATCTACACGTTAGACGTACGTGTAGAGCTACCACGATTATGTTTACAGTGAGAATAAAACTACTTAGAAGTATGCTTTACGGGTAAAACTATACTAATATAACTCTAAACACATTAAGGGTGAAAGTATCTACACGTTAGACGTACGTGTAGAGCTACCACGATTATGTTTACAGTGAGAATAAAACTAAGCTTTATAGCATGTTA
>NW_013666223.1:212267-213843 GCF_000517525.1 Limulus polyphemus
TTTTTTTTTTTTTTTTGTCAAATCTAAGTAGTTTTAGTCTCAAAACTACGTGTTGTGGTCTTTATTTTGTGTATTGCGTTATGACGTTTTTTGTACAATCTGTACGTGATGGAGAAAAAAAGTGGATATCATTCTCGGATTCAGGATACAGGAATTACTGTAGAACATGTAAGAATTTCAAGACAATAAGACCATCGCAGGCCTGTGTAATTAATTACCCCTCTGCCCATGCCTAAGTCAAATCTCAGATAGCATTGGAACCTTAGTTTCTCCTAGGCTGTAAACATTAACCTCCAGATATGTACGCATGTACCATAAAAGTTGTAAATAACTTACTATAAAACAAAGCGACACAGATTCATTTAAACTCCCCCCCCCCCTAGGCTGTCAGCATACTGGAGGGTAAACGTTTATCATCTAAAAATCACGGAATTTTTGTAGGATGGAGAGCGCATGACGTCATATTCAGTATCCTCGACCGCCATATTTGAAGTTAATACAAAACGTTGCTTAGACATATGCCAACCGGACCCTCCCAGATCGCGCACACATTTGTACAGCACCATAGCATGTATAAGTCAGCTTTTGTAACAGTAATGGTTTGTTTCTTTGATTTGTAGTTATGCACAAAGCTACACAATGGGCTACCTGTGCTCTGCCCACCGCGGGTATCGAAACCCGATTTCTAGCGTTGTAAGTCCGCAGACATGCTGCTGTGCCACTGGGGGGGGGCGACAGTAATGATATATGTGGTGTCATTGGCTTATATTGGCATGAAACAATTCAAAATATTTTACGCAAACATCTTTATTGCTTTTTAAAGGTAGATATAACGACTACATTTTCAATGTTTATCAATGGCAAAAGATCCGAGCCGGTTTGTTTTTGTTTTGAGGTTAGCGCAAAGCTACTCGAGAGCTATCTGCGCTAGCCGTCCCTAATTTAGCAGTGGCAGATGAAAGGAAAGGCAGCTAATCAACACCACTCACCGCCAACTCTATTGCTACTCTTTTACGAACGAATAGTAGTATTGACCGTAACATTATAACGCTCCCACGACTGAAAGGATAAGCATGTTCGGTGATGAGTATTCGAACCTTCGTCCCGCGGATTGTGAGTCGAGTGCCCTACTCACTAGGCCATCAGTTTCTGTTGTCATTGTTCCTTCGTGCCCCCAAGTGGCACAGCGGTATGTCTGCGGAATTACAACGCTAGAAACCGGGTTTCGATACCCGTGGTGGGCAGAGCACAGATAGCCCATTGTGTAGCTTTGTGCTTAACTTCAAACAAACAAACTGTTCCTTCGTCTTATAGAAAGTCGGAATATTTACCTAAATTAATAAGTACCATAGTAATACTAAAAGCATAATTAAATCTACAGCATATCCAACAGAATGCTGTAAACTGTAAGGTACTATAGACTACAGTCAAGGTATGAGACTAAACCTACAGGACGTACATTTTACGTAGTACTAGCTTATGGGCTCAAGCTGTTTGCCAAACACTATTTACTTTAATGTAAGTAAAGGGGACGAGATGTAATGGGCTCAATAAATAAATAAAATTAGTTTTATTA
>NW_013666223.1:214807-232983 GCF_000517525.1 Limulus polyphemus
GCAACTAAATAATCGTCTTGATATATAAAAATGTATTTGGGCTGGGCGTGTTCTAGTGGTCAACTTGCCAGAATGTTAATCCAGGAGTGTATGGTTCGTGCCCCATTGCCATCTGTGCATTAGAAAAATGACGGTTAAATCCAACTATTCGAGTTGAGTAGCCTAGGAGTTGGCGGAGTGTGCTATTAATCAGCTGCCTTCCGTCTACTCTACCAGTTCAAAATTGCCTTTTTCGTCCTTTTATCTCTTGGTACATACGTCACATGCCGAATCTCACTCATTTTTTTTGGACCTCAGGAACGCTAATTCTCAGGGACAGGAGGGACAATTCCACCTCACTCTCCAAGAAGATTAGAAGAACCTAACAAAAAAGTACCAATTTTCAACTTTAATTTCGTGTAAAACTACAGTACAATCCAAGGCCAGGCCACATTATATTTTCACTTTAGAAAACTCCAATAACGCAGGCATGCGAACTTAAACTTCATGGAAGTTGTTTTGGTTTTAATAACGGATTTTCCGTTACTACAATTTAAGAATATACCTAGTAATTGAAGCTAGGACTTAAATTATCCGTAATATATAGTCCTAACGTTTCGCTGTTTTTGAACGTTGTTATATGGGATTTTATCCAAGAAAATGAAATGAAAGGACTCAGAATAATGTCTTTTGGATAAACAAGTAGAAATTATCTTTTTGAATTGTTATAAAAATATTGTTACGTATCTGCTTGTTTGATAATTTCCAGTAAAACTTCTTTCCGAGTGACTTCAGCGATACAAGTCCCTTCTTGATTAAAACTAGTTTATTCTTTCTCGTTACAAACTTTGTAATTCACTTAATTTCCACAGTCACTTTAAACTTAACTACTTTTATAAACACATTTTATAATCCACAGAGATTCACACACTTTACTTACGGTGCCTACTGCTCGCTTGACTCAATTAACAATTATTTCTCTTCAATCTATCTCCGGCTTATATACTAAAAAAAAGAGGGCATCTAGCAAACGTTGAGAGATTCGTGAGGTTGCCCACTAAGTCACGATTCTTCTAGAAACTCCAACGCGCATGCTCCCAGCGTCGCGTGACTTCTGCTGTCGTAACAATATGCTTTTTTCTTTTTCTAATATTTCTTATTGAGCAATTGACAGAACAATAAGCATACACCACTGTTAAGAGTTACTAAGTGAAGTTGCAAAGACTGGCGAAAAAAAATAAGCGGCACTGCCGTTCAAAGCAAGTCCCAAACAAGCTGCACTGCCTTTCGAGACAAGTCTTAAATAAGCAGCTCTGACTTTCAAAACTGTTCTTTTATGACAACTTGCGTGGTTTAATTAAAATATAGAACGTGTCAATGGGTGAGCCAGAAAGTTCAAGATTATGGGTGTGTTTTTGATTGAACAGGAGTGGGAATAAGATGCATCTAAAACTGTAATGATGTGTACCTTATTCATTGACCCAGTCAATCACCGAAACTACTCCACAACCATTTTACTGAGAGCTGAAGTCAGTTATTACAAAACAAAAACCTAAATAAGCGACTTCAGAATTAAACAAACCCAATTCCATTTATTATAAGCGGAATTAGCAACACTGTCACCAGATGGCGAGTAGGAAAAAACAGCTTATGATAATATGACTTCACGCACACTCCCGCATTACACTGCACGCTGTAAATTAACTGTTGTTATATTTTTATATTATTTGCTATACAAAAATCGTTTTAACGTTTATTGTGCTTTAACTTACACGCATGAGCCTTTTGTGACATTATGATGTGCATTTATATAACCCAACTTAATACTACTTCATAACACGAAACTGCAATGAAACTGCAATAAATTATATATTTCTACAGAAATTTAAGTATTTATATAATAGAATTTATTATCAGGTAAAGTTTCAAAATACAATAAAAGTCATTTTCGGAAAAGTTTTCAAAAGAAAATAACATTCTCTAAATAGTTCTTGTACTACTATCCCTGATAAAGCTGAACATTGGCTGAAATTATATGCTGTTTATCATTATCTGGAGAGTAAAGGTAATTTTCTTTATTCTAATTTTATTGTCAAAATGTTTAAATTCTGCCAATATACACTGAAAATTCTGAAAAACAACAAATTGTCTAAAAAGGACAAATAACTACTACATATATTCAAACACTAACTTGGCAATGTTCACAGTATATAATTGTAAAATATGCAACGTCAAACAAGTCCACAGTGAATTAGTAGATGTCGCTTCTAGTTTACACCACTAGTTATTATACTGTGAAAGGTCAAGGTCGTAGCACTATATAGTATATTTCAATTTTTAAATAGAAATAACAGCAGGAAACTTTAATTTCGAGAAAGTATATAAACATCATTATTAATAGTATTTCTTTCCTTCAGGATGAACAAACTAAAAGTAGAATTAGCAATTACGTTTGCTTTAAGCGTGTTTTATGGCGTTTTGTTTCTGTTCAGAAGTATGTACGAAATGTTTCGTACTGGTAAAAAGCTTTTCAAGGTCAACAAGCGAAAAGAACCACCAAGATGCCTACGAGACCCATCTCTGGGGAAACATGTATATGTAGAGTTGAAGGTAAGAATATGTACTATGTAGTTAATATCTTGTTATCAACATGAAGATAGTGATTTTGTTGTGGGTGCTATACGTAATTTTTAATTTAAAGATCCTCTGAATTTGATAAAAATAATACTAAAGTAAAGGTTGTCATAAAAATCTATCCACTGCTTTGTTATTATTAAATGCAAAATATAGCAAAAATTAATGATAAAGCTACATAGAATTATAAAAAAAACTAATGGTACATCAATTATAAAATGGGAATGTAGCATAAGATGTCTTGGGGGGGGGGGGTCATCAGAGGCTTCAGTAACGTGTAAGCGAAGAAACTTAACAAGTGAAGCACAGACAGTCTAGTTAACTTTGTGGGGTGTTTATCCCACGGTGGATCATTAAAATGAACTGAGAGTGAGAGTTGGTATGGACAGAACCACAATGTGCGTAACTACTTTGGCCCCTCTTCTGGACACGTGGATTGAGAGGTGTAAACACCAATGCAGAAATTAGCCCATCAAAAAGTTCCTGTAGTTCTGTAATGCCCCAACCTGCTTCAAAGATTATGCTGGAGTGCTTGCTAGATAAATAAGAGGCAGTGAAACTACCATTTTTACATCTCCCAAATGCAAACATAGGGTGATTCCAATCTGTAGCTGCTATTTTGAAGTCAACCAGAACAGGTATGTGAAGTTCCAAATCATTCACCACATGAATGTCCTATCTAGAAAAAAAAAAAGACATTCATGAGGTGGCTTGAAGACTGCATGGTTCTGTTATCTATTTAGCAATGTGCCTGTCTTGAATTAAAATCAATTTATTTTCTTAAATTTTCCAAATCTGTTCCACATTGCTTTTTAACTCTATCCTAGTTCAATAATGATAAAACTTAACTTATGGCTTTAAAATTGTCTTTCTTAACATTATGAACTAAAATTTTAATTATTTTCATCTCAATATGTAGAAACATGAAAATTGATTATGCAGTCACCACTCTTTCTCAAATTTTCCCCCACTTCAACTCATGCAACCATATCCTTATTAGTGGTTAACAATAAATCTGAAAATGGCATCCTCCCTAGTCAGCCTTCTAATGATTTGCTTTAGAAAATCATTTTGAGTCACTTCAATAAATCTCTCTCCCTTACTGTTTAACTCCATGTAATCCCAATCAATTTGTCCAATATTAAAATCTCCCATAATTATTGCAACATTAATCTTATTAATAATTTCTCTCTTCACATTATACAATTTCTCAGTGACCTCATCTGTCTAATCAGGCAGCCTATAACAACTGCCAATTAAAACATTCTAATCTTTATATCCCTGGTTGTAATCCATATAGATTCAGTCTCTTGACTACCATATTTTGTCTTCAATGTACACAGATTGCAGTTCATTCCATGTATGGAAAATCACCTTAACCCCCTCTTGTTTTAAAAACTCTATCACTGTTAAATAACCTAAAACCTGATATTTGTAAATAACTCTTATTATAAGTATTTTTCCAAATATCTGTTATATAAATCACTTCTACCCTGCTGAAAATTATCCCACAGACTCAACTACCCAGTCCACCTGTTGCCCTCAGAATTTCCATGATAATTTTTCATTTAAACTTTGTACCCTTGTAAGTAATTCATTCCTGCATCTTGTGTGAAGGAGCTCTCTTGAAACAGCACCTAAGCTGTTAACACGCTGTCCTATATATACTTTAACACCTGACAAGCAAATTCTAGTCTTAATCATTCTATGCTCTCCATTACAAGTAACTGTTGTATACTTGATGAGAGAGTCACTTACTATGTAAGCCTCTTGATTATCTCATTCCTTATTGGAAATAGCCAAATTCTTAGAGATTGCTACCTGAACCTGTCTCTGTAACCTTAACTTCCTTACTACTAATACTATGCACCCTTGTAAACCTAACACTCTTTATTCTTACTCTCTCCCAAAGCAACCTTTACTCTAATTCAATCCATTTCCTGTCTTGCTCTCTGCTCTAAACTTTTTGTTTTCCCCCATGTTAGCACAATCTTGACAGCTGTTTCTAAATCACTCTTAAGTAGACAAGTGCTATAAGTGAAATGTACTTTATCATTCTTAACCTCCAGAAAATCACAATCAAGCCCACAATTTTCAAACACAACCAAGTCCTAACATTTATTGCACCCTATAATTTCCATCCTACTTTTACATAAAATAAAAGTATTTGTAAATTCTTTGTCACAGAGTTCCAAAATTTTCTGTCCATTACTCAATAGGAGATTCAAAAATACTACTTATGAGTACCTGTCAGTTCCCTACTCATTTTTTAAAATATTTTATTGCTTAGTCTACAGGATTGAACCTCTTAAAGCATTTTATTATATATTTAATCCATCTTTCCATTTAGATAAAATATTCCTTAAGAGTTTGATCCACCCTACATGTACCACAGACAAAACAAATCTCATCATGTAGTTATTTATCCTGGAATTTTCTACATTCATCATAATTTTTTTTTATCTTAATGTGAGGATCAGATATATTTGGAATAAAACATTTTAATTTCAAGTACATTGTTTTGTTTTACCCTTCTAGGAAGTGAAACTTCATTATGTTACAAATGGAAATTCACAGAATCCTCTGATGGTATTGATTCATGGTTTTCCAGATTTTTGGTTCAGCTGGAGAAACCAGCTGAAAGAATTTTGTAAAGATTACTGGTGAGCTTTATTTTCCATATGAACAAAGAAAGTTATGGCTATAAATATGAACAATGACAAAACATTTATTCCATCTTAGGCTATAGCTAGTGGTACTTGCAATGTCAGAATGATTGGTATTGATATTTAAGCTATTTTCCAGTAATGTTGATCACCTCTCTACACCAAAAAGAGTTGTTACCTCATGTGCATTATAATGTAATTTCCTATGCATGTCAAGAGCCTTAAACAAAGCTCCTACCCTTACAAATTTTAATGTATGTTGCACCATCCTATGATGTAATCATCACTACACTATAACCCTTTTCCATAAGCACAAGCACGTGAACACAGATTAATTCTTTTCTTGGCATTGCTAGTGTTCAGATGTTTTTTCTTGTGCCTCTTTGAAATTTTGCCTTGACATTCCACTCCAAGATTCTTCTCCTCCTGTTTCAGTGGTGACCAGAAGCACTTTATCTGTCAGTGATGTTACCACCATTGTACATCAAATGTTTGGTACTCTTCTGCCTCATTTATTTCTCCTCTAGGTCCCTCATCTGTTTATGAAGATTCTGAGACCTGTAATTACAACTTTGACTAACTCTTTCTTCTGCCTGTCTTTGCTTCTGGTTCTTCTCTTTCTAATGAGGAACAGGTATTTCCACCTTCTTTCTTCAGTAGTCTTTGAGGAATCTTGGATTGTTTTTCTTCATAAGGTTTCATCTTCTGATTTTCTTCCCCCTCAGACTTTTGTATTCATGATGATGTTTTTCTGTCCCAAAATATGCACTGATCCAAGTCAGCCTCAACCTCCTCACCTTCATGACTCTTTTTCTATAGCATATGATCAGATCCTTCTATTTTTCTCAAACTTCAGCCCTTAGAATCTCTCATTCCTGCCTAGGGTGCCCCTTTCTCTTACTTTGTCTCTTCCCACCCCTCAGTCTACTTACCTATGTCTTACCATTATACATCTCCTTTGCTTTTTGTATATGTTTCATCTTCTTTTATCTTCCTTTGGAGACACTCTTTCTACGTGTTTGCTACCTTGGCCTTGATCTCTTCTACTGCTGTGAATTTGTTAATCTGGTTTCTTTATTTTTAGGATTTGCTTAATTGGGATTCCTTCCTTTCATGTGTGCCCCTTCCTCTTTATCTCCTAGACATTGGTCTCACTTCTTTCCTTTTAACAAAAAGTCTTAGAAGGTATTCCTTATTCTTAGTAATCTTGGGCTGGAGCTGTTTGCCACCAGTCTTCTCAGGCTCCTTTAGTTTTCTGCCATACCAGATCATAAATACTCCAACATATTTCCTGTCCTCACATATCTCATGGGTTTATGCCCTCTCCTGTTCCTGATCCTACTGACCCTTCTTCTTATCTCCTTTTTATAGGGCTAGGTGATGTGGTTCATGGAGATGACTTGTCTTGTGTGCCACTCTATTGGCTCTGGTCCTGTAGGAGCTAGGCTTTCTCCATTTGTACACCTGTGGACTCCCTTAACCAATGACTATTGGGTAATGGAGATGCCTTCCCATGGTCTATCCCTATGTTATCATACTCTCCCTCTCCTTCCTCTTTGTTTAGTAATTTTTCAACCTCAATCTGATTCCATTCATCTTCAGCTGTATCCTTTCTACCCTCCCCACTCAGGGTTTTTATTCCTTTTTTTTCTATCCCCAAGAAAATTATGGTTGATGCCCTGTTATTGATTTGTCATCCTTGAACATCTTTCTTCATGTTCCTAAGTTCAAATGTATGATTTTTCTCAGTGTGAAATGGGTGTTCTCTCCTGGGTTGTGGATGGTCACAGTCAATGTTTCTTCCCATCCCAATTTATCCATCATCCTGTCATTTCCTCTGATTTTGTCCACAACAGTTGGATTTTTTAGTTTTGGGCCCTTCCCATTTGGTTAATCATGACCCCTAATGTTTTCAGTTGGGTTATGTAATCATCCATTCGGCAGATGCATTCCATGGGTTTTCACTTCCATTATATTATTATATGGGCTGTTGGCTCTGTTTCAATGAGCTTCTGCAGAAGCAACCACCTCCTTTCTGTTTTGGAATTGTCTCTCATCTCAGTTGGCTGATTAAATCCTCCATGTCCATCTAGATCCCCACTCATTTTCTGGTCCACCAGAGTATCTTTCACAATTTTGGGACTCTGGTCTCTTATCTCTCACATGCATGCATATGTGCTTCCCTTTTAGTAGATCCTGGGTGATCAATGGATTCCTTGTTAGCCCTTATGACTTTCTGTCCTTCTATGTTATGTTGATTTTATTGCTCCAACATGACTGAAGGTACTACCCCTCCCCCTCCTCAACCTGACACGCATATGTACACAGATGGGGGCATTTCTGGACAACTCCACCATTTTGGGGGGGTTTGGTCCCCAAAGAAGGAGTCCTTTAATATCAATGTCCTGGAAACTTTGGCTGCTTATTGGGCTTGCCCATGTCTTCAGTCTCAGTTCCTGGAATATCTAGTGATGATCCATTCAGACAATTTCATGGTTGTATCACACATCAACCATAAGGATGGCACTCCTTACCTGACCTTAGGAACATCATGAAAGGATGTCAAGAATGATAAATCAATGATAGGGCACCAGTCCCTGGTCTTCTTTGGGGTGAAAAAAAAACAGGACTAAACACCCTGATTGGGTGGAGAACCTGATCTACAGCTTCCATAGGCAGGTTGAGAGAATATAGCCTCCATGAGATGCTGAAGATAAACGAGATCAGATGGAGGTTAAAAATGACTGGAATTTCTCTTTTGGGCCCATGATAATCAAATTCTATTAGTGGCCTGTCATGTCTCAGGAGCTTTGAATCTGATGATAGATCACTTGTCTCACTTGGACAGAATTGCTCCAATGGAGTGATCCCTTCATATTTTGGTGTTTCAATGAATTTGTTTCCATTGTGGGAATCCTCTGATTGATGCCTCTGCAACTCCTTTTAATACCAAACTTTTTTTTCTTTTTTGGTCTCCAGTCCCACACTGCAGCTGTGGTTATCAATAAACTGAACCAGGCTTGATCCAACCTGTCTCTTTATGCCTATCCTTCACTTTGCCTTCTTCCCCATGTCTTGTCTCTCATTCATGACATCCCTTGGGTTCTTTCTAATTTCTCCTCTTTGGAAGGCTCAGTCCTGGTTTCCCCTCTTATGCCATTTGTTGTCCAGGGGAGATCATCCATTTCCTCTTTAGCAATCCCTTCTTCACACGGCACAGACATTCACCTTTCATGACAGGTTTCTTCACACAGAGTAGCTTGTTTTTCTGTCTCATTTTTGTCAGCTTCCACACTGGCCCTCTATCAGTGCAAATGGATTGCTTACCCCTTTTGGTCCCTTCACCACTCCCTTCCACAGGATCATCCTACTCTGCTTTCTTTACTTGGCTTTTTGACAAAGGTTTATCTGTGTCTTTGATTGCCATTTAAAGAGCAGTTTTGTCCACAACTTTTTTCTTCTCGTACACAGTCTTTTTTTTTTCCAACTATGACAGACCTCTTCAGGGCTTTTCTCATCAGTTATCCTCATCATTCAGTCCCTCTCCTAGGCTCTCAGTAGTCTTTCATTTGAACCTTTGGCTTCATGTCCCATTGTTCATCTGTCCCTGAAAGTATATTTTCTCCCTTTGCTCACTTGTTGGAGATGTTGTTCAGACATTTATACATTGGATGTTTCCTGCATCCTTGATAAGAGGAATCAGTTGATTTTGTTTCCAGACCACTCCTTTCTCCCAAAAACTTGGGCTGTCTTGGAGGATGATCAGGTGTTTTCTCCCATCATTCTCTTTTCTGTTTCTACTTTACATGATCATTCTGACTCTGTCTTTAGTGTCCAGTTTGGGCTGATGTTGTTATCTTGCTTGAACTTTCCCCTTCCATGTAAACCACCATTGCCTTTTCTTGCTGTAGGATACTTCCTCTTCTCATGACTTGTCACCTTTGTTTCTGACTGGGTGGGTTCATCAACTCATCTGATTGTGGTATTCTTCTTTAGATGAAGATGCCCGTATGCTTTATTATGTCACCTTCCATCAACTTTGCCATCTTAGGACTTCTATTTCCTCTAACTGATGTCAACCTCTGGATAAGAACCTACATGCAAGAATGTGGATGACACCTAACACTTTTGTATCACATTACCTCCATCACATGGCAGTTTTTTGTGCTTTTGGTATTTGCCTCCTTTCAGTTACCATACTCCAGTCTACCCAGAGGCTGTCTTGAAATGAATATTGTTATTTGTTTTTCTATTTATCACTTGCTTACTCTTTGCCATTTATAGATCTTACTGTCTGTCACTTCATGTTGATGGAACCTTTCTTGTTGCCTCACAAGGAATACTTGCCCAAAATCTTGGGAGTGCAGAAAGTTTTTAAACCCATTGCCCTCTGTCGAAATAGGATTTTCTGCAAGACAGCTTCAATAATGTGTGTGTGTGTATATATGTATATATATATATATATATACACATATATCTATATGTGTGTGTGTGTGTGTTTCACATGTTGAACAAAACAAAATCATACAAAAAAATACAAGTTAGGAAAGTAAGATATGAGTACTTAAGCCCACAATGTCCCACACCCATATCACTCTTCAGTGGGACAATGACTGCTTTCCAAAGTAATAAAACAAAAATGAAGGTAATGTAGAACTTTATTTTCATTTTTATTTTCTTGAGCACCCACATCTTGCTCTTCTAACATTTTGTTTTCTTCAATGTGTGAGACTGGTGAACAAAAACTAAGACTGGTAGAAGATGTATCCCCACTGCAATGTGGGTCCTACTTTGCCAATCACCTTCAAATTCAAGGGCATATTTTATATCCCATATTATAGCCTTTATCCTGGAGATCCTTTTAATTTATGCAGCATCTTCAATTTTCTTTTTTGTTTGGGCCTGTTTCGTTCATTGAAATGTTGTTCATCACAGGTTTCGATTTGCTGTGTGTTTGATGCAGTCCTTCCTTTCGATGTTAACTTTTGCTTGACTGCTTAAATACTATTTTTGTATATGTGTGTCTTTCTGGCCATTTTGTATTTGAAAAGAAAAAGGCACCAGATGCATGTGTGCCTTCACGTTGAATTTATGCCTATTATCTTTAATCTCAGTAACCCATTACACTGTCACTTAGTGTGGGATTTAATTTAAGGTGATTGTGCCTGATGACAATGGGCCATGCTAGTGTTGTCTTCCATGAGAATTCTTCCCTCCACCATTTTTTTCTTAGTGGATTACAGAAGAACCTTTGCACCTCCAGTCCCAAGCCACTGGGGAACTCAACATGGAGAATTCCTCATAAGTCAGTGCAATCCTACAGGTATGAAACTAGGTGGACACACCCCTCATTTGGGAAGTATAGCTTTGTTGTTACCTGGTGGTATGTAGTACATATCACCCCATTATGTTATGAACCAAGCTGTCCCTGGTGATTAGATCCAACCAGATGGGTCTTTGGTTTGCCTCTGATCATGAGCATGGGAAAAATACATAAGATACCACAATATGGAACAACCAGGCTTATAGCCATAGCCACAATACACATTCGTGCTCAACTGTCCACCCATGAGATAATGGAAGATTTAGCCATTCTGCCCATATTAACATGTTAGCACCCAGCAAAAGACTTTATAATAATATATTTTGCTCTACCACCTGTATTGGGTGAGTGTATTCCCTGCCTGATAGTGATGTGGTGTCACACTCTATGGACATTCCCTTTCTGATGCTGTTTTCAGAAAGGAATTTTTCTGCACCAGCTCCTCTACCATCTTCAGCATGGAATTCTAGCTCTTTATCTTGGAGAGGTTAGTAGCATTTCTGAAGTTAACATTTTCCTTACCTAAAAATGTATCTTAAATAGATATCTCTCTGCACCACTTCTCTTCCTTCTTACCCACTTCCAGTGCACTTAGTTTGCCTTCTCAAAAGTAAACCTAATTTTATATACTAGTACTCATGGGAGTTACTGAGCATGAAGGATGTATCACTCTCCTATTAGTGGTGGTCAGTAATCTATTGATGATTATATCATAGGCTGGCACAATACACATTGACACATGTACAGGTGGAAGCTTTGTTCAAACCTTGTGGCATTTGTAGGAAATTACAGGTAATAGCTCTATGTGGTGCAGAGTGGTGAGTGTATATCTGAATGTTAACTTTTATCAGTAGAACATAGCATTGTATTTATCATTATAGATGCTAAACACTTGGTGTTACATATTCTTTTAATTCATTTATTTCCTTTTTCTGTGTCTTTTTGTTCTTTTGGAGCAATCATTATTCTGAATTTAAGCGCTTACAAATAAAATCACATTAACTGCAGATATGTTTTTTCCCAAGATTCATCTTAATTTGTCGGTTGGGTTGGGCAATAAGTGATGAAAGATTCTGTGAAACATTATTTATATATGCAGTGTAATACTTTAAATGCTGAAAAATGGCAAAACATTATTAATCAATAGGCCTAAAAATTGTTATAAAAATCATGCAAAATGCAATTACTTTTTTTCCCACATTCGTCTTAGTTTGTTCATTGTGGATTCAAAATCAGAGGTGTGTGGAAGTAGTATTTCAGATCTTTTTTTCTCCATTTGATAAATAACAGAACTCATCAGTTGAGCCACTGTGGGAGACAAAATATAGTTCTGAAATGCTAAATTTTTCCTGTTTATGATTTTGAATCTGCAATTGACAAATTAAGAGGAATGTGGGGAAAAAAATAACTATGTTGTAAAATACTTGTGTTTAATTTTACTAGTGGATGTAAAGTTATTAATATACTGTATATGTATAAACAAGCACACTTAAAGGATCATACATGTTGCTGATTGTTTTGTGTAACTGATGTTCTGAAGACAGTATTTTCAATCAGGGTGGTTGCTATAGACATGCGTGGTTATGGAGAATCAGAAAAACCTGAGGGAATCAGAGCTTACCAAGTGAGTAAAATTGAAGATGACATAAAACAGCTACTAAATGCATTAGGTGGGTATTTGTTTTTTATAGAGTTAAGTTTTTATACCTTTTTTTTATAGGGTCAAACTTTTTTATTTATTGTTTATCTTGAATTTCAGAAGTTTTGATATGGATTTGCACAAAAGAATAAGTAGAAAGTAAACTGTTATTATTGTAATGGTGAAAAAAAAGTAAAATTGTAGAAAAATTGCTCTGTAGTAAAAAAGAAGAGGTTGATGATAAATGAGCATTTATTCTTGTCCAAAGAATCTTCTGTCTTAATACCTTTGTTATTCACGACTTATGTGAATGAAATTAGAAGCATTTTTGGGCTTTAAATTATTAATATTTGTTGATGATAATACTAAGTTACTGCATATGAATTCATGAAATTGATCAGAATTTTTATTTTATTCACTGTTAATATTGTAAAGTTAAAATGTTTAACGTTAGGGATACATATATTTTTTTAAATTTCTGAATTATCTCAAGTGTCAAGGAATACTGTTTTGGAGAAAAAGGATTTTGTTGTGATTCTCTAAACATCTGAGTATTTGCTGCAGTAAAGAGCTCTGACTTTTTGATGCTGTTTATGGAAATGATATATCTAAAAAATAAGAAGGTTACTGGTTTCACAAATACACTGATACCTATTTTAGAATACTGTTATTCAGTTTGGTTTCTTTATCATTAAAGGGTATCACTGTGCTGGAAAGGATGGAGAGTAGAGCTACTGAAATAATACTGGGTTGAAGTTACAAAGAAAGACTTAAAAACTTGCACTTCTTTTCATTAGATCCTAGAATTAGTGGTGATTAAAATTAAGTGTTTAGAATAATAGGAATTTAGAAAAACTTAGCTTTTGTTGGTAATCTTTGTATCAGTTCAGTACCAAATGGTGTGACCTGGTAAGCTGAATTGCATGACATTAAGATAATCAAACTTTTAAAAAAAAACCTTAAGTTCTGTTGGTATATCCCAATACTCACACAGGATTGGTAGGCTTAAGCTATATGCTTTAGACTTTATTCAGCAATTACACAGAACTTTCTTCTTTGTCTCAGTAACATTAACATCCTTCTCACTCAACAAATAATTCCTTTCTAAGTTTTTGTAAACCTTAGTACATGACTATATAAGTAAAAGTTAAAAGTAATTTTCAAATTATTAATGATTTTACCACTGTCTAGTAACTTTACAAAGTAACAACTAGTATCTTCATTGAATCTTTCCCTTTTTTACTTACTAATTAAAAATCACCTCATTTGGATGACAAGCCTTTTGTTTCTGAACTTTTTATATATTTTTCAAGGCAGAATTATTTTTTCACTGTACAAAATTAAGGTAAAGACTCTCTGTTTCATCTTTGACTATAAATTCACAAGTAAGAATTTTTTTAGAGAC
Organism: Limulus polyphemus; assembly: GCF_000517525.1. Lineage (NCBI taxonomy): Eukaryota > Metazoa > Arthropoda > Merostomata > Xiphosura > Limulidae > Limulus > Limulus polyphemus. The sequence continues at coordinate 228,454 of NW_013666223.1, forward strand.
ATAATAATTTTCCCACTAATTGATTGTTCAAATGCCTAACATTCTTTTGTTCATTTATGAATTAAATTTAATAGATTCAATACTGCAATACTTAAAGATATTTTCATTCCCTTTATGTAGCAATTTTTGTAATGACTTTTTGCATGTTTCTGTAGCCATTAGTACTCCACGTAATCATTATGTCGAAAGCCCAATTTTAATTTTATTATGATGAGCTTATTAAAAATCTCCATTTATTCACTGATGAATTGGCTTTCTAACTGGGTGCAAGATTCTTAAATGCATTTACTCATTTTCAGCCTCTCTAATAGCACTAGAAACCTTTTTTTTCCCCCCAAGCTTCATTTATGTCTAGTACATGCAAAATTTTAAAAATCATTCACATAATTTTTCTTCCTCAGTAACACCTGTAATTTCAGAAAATCTTTTGCAGAAGTATGAAACTATAAATTTATTAACTCGACATTTAGTTTCTCCAGTCTATCAGAGCTGGCATTTATAGCACCAATGTGTATAACAGAAAGGTTTTTGTTGTTGTTGTTTTTAAAAAGCTGACACCACCCTTCTATTCACAACCTGAGCCATAGCACCTAGTAAACACTGGTTTTAATGTTTTTGTCCCTCCACAAACTAACCTTAGACTTAACAAGCAAATCTCCTGTTACTAGAACCATGTACCTTCTGTGATTTTCAACATCCTGCACTCATCATCTGGAAAATACTGAAACCTTTTTATTACATTTAATTGGTGTGGAGAATTGATTTTAAGTTCTTATCATAGGTTTTTCACCACACATATGTCACTGTTAATTTTAAATTTCTTTCAAAAAGCATATTAATAGGCTTCCTCTTTTCTTTCTCATATCCTTTACTTCTCTCTTGAGTCTTGTTTTTTTCCCTCTGAACTTCATTAAATTTTTCTAAGGCTAACTGATCCTTCCTGTGCCTTATGGAAGCCACATGTTGTACCAAGAATTTCTTTTTTTAATTACACAGTCTCAACACCAGGGATGAAATTCTGCTGGTACTGAGTACTGGAACTTATTTTCTAAGGTGGTACTAGTATTGGTACTTATTTGTCACTTTTAATGTATACACTTAGTTATTTTTTTTCAAAAACAGGTCCATTTCACCCAGCTGAGTACCTCTACTTTTTTTTTTAAATCTCGCTCCTGTCTAACACTAATCACACAACAGTTTAGTTTAACTTACTCAATAGCTTCTAATAACTATGTTGACCACCCAGTTCCTAAACAACAGCTTAACTGTAAAGAGGTTCAAAAATAGATACATTTGAAAAAACTAAAGCGATAAAGAAAAAAAACAAAAAGTGATAGTATGAAAGATAAAAAGTTATGAATTATAAGTAAAAATAAATGCAGTGTAAAACTTCAGTTTTAGTTTCCATAACAAATTAAAGCTTAAGGAAAATAGTTACAAGAACAAAAAGTTGCTCTTTTGTTATTTACCTTAAACATTTAATAATTCAATATCTTGTTATAAGTGCCGTAACACAGTGGCACTATTCTTTTCATTCATCATATCTCGTTTGTTTCTGCAGCTTTATTCATTTGTAAACCTGGTAAATATTACATTTAGGTTTAATATTTTTGAGATTTTCATACTATAGGCATTAGCTTTGAACAAAAGGTGACTTCTTTTGTATGTGTACCCTAGAAATTTCTGTTATTGCAGATTTCAATTTTCTCATACAAGTTAATTGCTCTTCTTCGTTACTCTAATATCTGTTGTTTAAAATGTGTCTTTAGATCTTTAATCATACAAATTAAAGGTCAAGATTGAAATAAATATAGATTATTTCATCTTCACTGATCTCACAAGTTTAAAATTTTACCTATCAATAATATTTATTACTTGGAGTTTCTCAGGTTGCAGACCAACCTCTAAGGAATTACTAATAAAGTTCTTATTTGATTATGCCCTTTTTTTATCACTACATGTAGGAAGAAAAAGTGGTGTAATTGTAGGTCATGATTGGGGTGGATGCGTGGCTTGGTCCTTGGCTGCACATTACCCAGAAATAGTTGAACAGTTGATCATTATGAATGCTCCACACCCTCGCAACTTTGAAGAAACTCTTCATAGTAACTTACATCAGTTTTTCAAATCCTGGTAAGTATTTATATATATATATATATATATAGAACATTAACAGATGCTGATGGATAAACAGTTGATTTTCAGAAGTTTTTGGATACTGGGAAACATAGATGATTGAAAGCTTGCTAAAACTATTACTAATTATAGATTGTAAAGAGTTTCAGACTTATGTATTTCTTTGATTACCAACACAGGTACATTATGCACCTACATTTAATGTTGATTCATGGCATACAGTAATTGTTCACTCCGTTTCATCACTGAAGAAACTTACAATCTCTTATGAGAATTACAGTTCACTTACCCTCTACAAAAGTTTCTTGATAAATAAAAATGAAAACTGAGTACAAAATGTACCCATGTTGGCCATGTTCATCCATTTGTTTTCTTTGTAGTGGTTAGGGATGGAACATATGGTGAGAGATCATCTTGAGTTCTGAAATTTATTAAACAATGTCCTGTGCTTTATTAATGTTTTTATCACTAAATTTGTGTGAGAAAAGAAGTTTGCTATGACCTAAAACAGACCTACTCTTTAATATCTACAAGGATTGATAAAATAATCACACCTAACCTTTTTAATTCCTAAGTTTTGGTGTGTCTAAGAGGGGAAAATGTAGCCACATGGTAACTTAACTGTACATAAATGCAATAACATACAGTAATTTAATCTAAAACTGTCAATTCAAAAACATGTATCAACTTTCCAAAGAGGAGTGATTGTAGGAGAACACCCAGCTAGATTATCAGTGACACAAAAAAAACCTTAAAATAATGAATATATCCCATGGCACTGTACTAAAAGTAATGTTGGCATGGGTATTGAAGAATAAAATCAAAACAGTGATCAAAAAACGTCAGATGACAGATTGTAACAAATGATCATTAACACAAATAGTAAGACAAAAACAAAAGATGCCAGTGTCAAAAGTGTGTGCAGATCTAAATATATACCCAAACAACCAATCTCTGTCAAAGGAACTCAAGTGGAACTGCATAAGATGGGTTATCATTAAAAGTCTACCACTCATAAACCTATTAACAACAAAAAGTACAGAAGCCCAGTAAAATCCTGTCAGGAACATAAAAATTGAAGTGAAGATCAATAGAAGAATGTGGTTTGATCAGATAAATTATTTTTTACACTTTTCCCATCAAATTGAAACCAAAATAACCTTACAATCAATCCTGAATGTTTCTTGCCATCAGTTATGCATGGTTGAGGCACTATAGTGAAATGGGCAGCTTTTTGTGGAATAGCAGTGGTGTAGTCTTGTGGGTTCACAACAGAGGCTAACTCCTCACTTCATTTGAAAAGGGAATACCACTCCCATACCTAAAATGCAGATTATTCTCCTTGTTACTCTTATACATTTAAAATTTGGATCAATAGGATTATAATTATGTCTCTGATGTGAAATATTTTTAGAAATTATTAACTTAAACTGGTCTGACCTTCATATACTGCTGCTTTACTATCATATACATCAAAGCAATCATTTTCTAAATATCTAATTAATTAGCAAACACAGTAGCCATATTAAATAACCAGTTTGATAATTAGCTGTTCTGTCAGAGAGGGAGCGTAGGGAAATTTTGGTGATCTTCCACTTCTAAGTTTAACACTACATCACTGTGGAATAATTTAGGTCACTGAAAGGTAAAATGGCAGCAAATGATTATTTGAATCTTAGTGCAGACCAGGTTCACCTTATGAGAAACACTTTATATCCAAATGGAGCTGGTTTGTTTCAATTAATACCAATTAAGTTGTTAAGGATTGACCAAACTCTTGTGTGTGTTTTTTGCACCACTTGGCCACCACAGTCACCAGATTTAAATGTTATTAAACCTTTATGGTCAGTATCTGAAACCAAATTTCAAAGAAGATTTTCACCATCAACATCCCCTTAAAATTAGAAGAAACTTTGATCAATGAAAGGTCAAATATACCATTTTTATGTTATCTTCAAGAAAATTACTTAAACTAAATTTTAGTGATAATATTCATAGCATTTTATCTTAAATCTAACTGCCTACAACAATTGAAAATAGATGTTTGGATTCTACTAAATGTTTATTTATAGCAAAAATCATTAGTCTCTGACTGCAGATTCCTCTTGAATACTTAGTTGTTTGGTAGCTAATAAGTAAGTTCACTAGAGTGCAACCTATTTTGAGAGACTTGTTTGATTTTTAATTCAGTTTAACTAATTCATTATTAGAATTATACTTGGTCAAATAAACCTGGAAAATTAACAAGTGAATTATATTAAATACTAGTGTAAAGTCTGTCAGAAGTGATGGGGCAAATATTACCACCCCATAGTATACCCTAACCTCACATTTCATAGCTAACTGAAATAAATAAATTTTGCAAGATTAAGCTTAACCAACAAAGAAACAGAA